>NW_027115809.1:1014611-1034609 GCF_000696795.3 Halyomorpha halys | reverse complement strand
CAAGAAGAAATTGAGACGTTTAAACTATTTGTCCATTTTATATTTGATTATAACTTTTTTTTTTGTTAAGATAATCGTGTTATTTTATTCTACTATGTAGTTCATAAATAAATAAAGTGATTTATTTCCATAATATAAAATGAGGATGCCAATTATTCTATGTTTTGTGTACTTAATCTATCAGATGAGTTGCGCCCGAACTCGTATGGATTCATATTGCGCCCGACGGAAGGTTAAACAACAACCTAATTATCGAAATGTTAATCGTAAGAGGAAATATTAAATTTTCCTGAATGAGAATATCCATCCCCACTCTTTGAAAGAGAGTTCCATCCCCACATCGCTGTTTACAATTGATTAGAAATTCAGCAGATGTTAGCATACATATATCATCTACGCGTCGGCATTATATCAGATCTCCAAATCATATACTTACACACTAGTATATCAAACCGTTCTCGCATTATTATTCGACTCCTGTCTCCAAACATATAGGATAGATCTACTTCGCCTTTAGAATAATTTATTGAGTTCTCCATAAGAAGAACCGACAATCATTAGCAAGTCTGAAGAATATAACAGTAACAAGCAAACCTGAAAAACTCTGCGAATTATTATACAATTGTTTATTGTTACAATTTATAAATAATTATCATTACTTATTGTACCAGAAAATAATAAACAATATAAAATTGTTTGAAAATCATCATTATACAATCCTAAAAATAAACGTAAAAAATTGAGGGATTTATTTATAAATTTATTGTTGAGTTCTAAATATCATCGTGGTAACCAAAGTGCTTTAGCAAAAAAAAAAAAAAAAAAAAAAGATTACTAATATTTTTTAAAATATTTTACTCGGACCATACAACGTGCAAAAATTCTTTAACCATTCTAAGTAGTTAGACAATTAAAATAATTCCCGATCCAGTAAGAAATATTTTTATAATTATTTAAATTTCCATATTGATTGATATTATCTAGATTTTACTGATTATAAAAATTTGTTTGGGGAATCCTTAAATGGATATAGGCATACCACATTTCTTTTTTAAGGCAAATGATTTAAAAAATACCAAGTAGTATATTAGCACTCAACCATCATTTGTTTCTGGATTTTTTTTTTGTCTTGTGGGTTACTAAATTTCTTTAAATTCCAACATTTGGAAACGTTTCCAAATAAAATACATAAATTATTTTGAGCCACCGAATACCATTTGAAGGTGTCAAGGCTTCACGCCATTTCTCTACTATCTCGAACTAATCTGCTACATTATGTCCAGTATTCGGCTGAAATTTAAAGAATTTCGAAAAAAAAATTCAACGTCCAAGAACTATAATCAATCAATCTGATGGATCGTTTAAGAAATGATAATGGTTTATATTTTAAGTAGAGTTTCAATGCGAAGTTATTTTTTTTTTTTTTAATAGTGATAATTATGGGTAAAGTTTCATCATAAACGATTGCAAAAATGCATTATTTTCAAAAATATTTCTCTAAAGTATCTTTAATTTTAATAATTTGAAATAATTACCATTCTACATTTTTAACAGTAACACGAAATTTACAAATATGAAAGAATCTGAAAATGGAGAAATAGAAACAGCCGTTTAGAGACTAGAAAATCGGAGACAGCCGAGCGTGTCCGATAACTCCCGATCGCAATTACATGTTATATTTTATGTTGATATTCGTTATTCACACCTTAGAAAACTATAAAAAACGCATTTTTATAGCTACAGAAAAATTAAAATGTACTGTTTGAAATTTTAGTCTTCCTGGCTTTTTATGCAAGATTTTTTATGTTGGGTATGAAAACCTCTGATCTTTAACTATTTAAAAAGGTGCTATTAATTCAGATAGATTGTTTTATGATATGTTCGATCATAAGTTAAAGTTATCAATAATTTTTCCTCCATACATGGACTGAATGATTCGATTGATATTTTACTATCTTGCTATTATGAGTGTCAGGTTTCGTCTAGACAGTCCAGCAGTTCCCACGGTTATCAATGGCAGTTTACGTTCTATGATTACAAGATGTAATAAAGTTTATAGTTATAAATTGTATTTATATATCTATAACTCAACGTTAATGGATGCTGAGTCCGTTTTAACAATTTATTATTATTATATATTTTTATTTAACTGATTTTGCGTTACTTAGATGTATAGAAGACCGATTGTTAAGGTAGTTACGTATTTTAGAAAAAAACAATCTATTTAAACTATACCTGTATGGCTCAGAGGTATAGAACTGTGTTTTCTTTATCTAGAGGTGTAGGTAACCGATTATAAATATGTAACTAAGTATAGAGAAATAGAATATATAACTAAGGAACTATTCAACCAATATATTATCATTGACTCACTTTTGTGTTTATTTTTTAATTCATCTGTAATTAAAAATTAGCTTAATCATTCAGCATTAATTAATTGTTTTAGTTTACTTTTAGTTCAGCAAGTAATTTTCATTTTTTTTCTATTAAAAATATTGTGATTGTCTTTAATTTATTGACAGTTTATTTGTCTTTCCTTAATTTTTATCTAAAGAAATTTGTATATATTGTATTTTTATTTTGTTATATTTTAAATAGATATCAAATCCTACGTAAAATCCTTGATGCTCCTCGTTACAAATAAACTCATCCACAAAGACCTTAACATCACATTCGTTGCAGATTTGACCCAAAACAGATATGCGTCTTTTCATTCCAAATTCCTTAACCATCCTAACCCATTAATTTTTAATCTTTCATCCTTAACAATCCCTGATAATTCTCCGAGGCGTTTGAAAAGAAGATAGCCACGGGACCTACTAATTTAAATGAATGCTTGAAGTACCACCGATGGGTGGTTCCTTCCCAAGATTTTCAAGTGTATATGAAACATACAACATATTTACTTATTGTATTATTTTGTACAGTTGTAAATTACATTTTAAAAAAAAAATGGATATCAATATTTTATTTATTACCTTTGTATGTTTGAAATTTACGAAGTTTTTTGTTTATTGTATGTAGTAAGTTAGATTTTAAATAGCATTGTCTTTTATTTTGTACCCTAACATTAATGTCTGCTGTTAATTTTTTTTCTTTTCCCTCTTTTTTTTTTTTTTAATTATTTTATTTACTATGTAACCCTCATCCTCCAGCATGTCTCTAGATTATAATATATGCAATTAAATAAATAAGGTGACTAAGTATGTTCTCGATCAATTTTAAGTATAATTACAAGTTTTTAAAAAATACCAATTTATTCAGAAGGAAACGTTTGTTCAAACTACTCTTCCTGTAGAGTCAAGAAAACGTGACATAATATCTTTTACTTCCAAAGTACGCATATAAATATACATGTGTTTATGATTCTGTTTATTTATACTGTTTAAGTATTGTGATTAGAGTATATTTACTTATTGTACTTACTCTTACACTTAAGTGATTTTTATTATTTTAATAAACTACTGTAAACTTTAAAGGCTTAAATAACGGAAAGTAAATAGATTAGATCTCGGCTATAACTTAATCATTACTATTTTGTAACATTTGTTTTATGACTAACAATTCATAAATAATTTGAGTTGTATGTATATAATAATGTTTATACTCAGTTCTTAATATTTTTCTTTTTTTTCTTTCAGGTATGCAGTAAGACAGATTTCATGCACAATGGTTTGTAAATATACTGCTTTTATTAAAATCTAATAATTAATAACATTATATGGTACATATAAGTTAATAATATTATGGGTTTTGATCGCATAGTTCAAATTTAGGAACATTTTTAATATTCAATTTGGAAAGGAAGGATTTTCGACTTATTCTCTGAGACCATAAATTTATTTTGATAAAGAAATAAATTTATATTAATAAAATCATTTTTACTCATTTATTTATCTATATTAAAGTTAACGCCTTTAGTCCAACTTGGAAGGTTAGAACTATTCTAACCAGATTAGTGTGGCAGAGATTTATTTAACGGAGACTACAAACAAATAAATTTAACCCTTCTCACCCCTGTGAATCAGAAGCTTTTTAATTTCTAGACCCCTTGAATGCTAAAAAAAATTGAATAAACAATTAATAAGAATTATATTAGTCAAAAATAAATATATTGCTGCTTTGCTTTGATAGTAGTCCAACCTGAAAAAAAACACCCTTACATTCTGACAGTTTGCTTTCAAGACACGTAGAATCCAAAACTCAAATAAAATAACTGTCTGTCCGCTGTCCACGGCTTTTCTCCGGAACTGGGGGTAGATTTTTTCAGATTTTGCGACAAAATCATAGGACACTTGACGATGATCTTCGGAATACGATATTGTCGCCCGCTTTTTTGTTTGAAAATAGCGTTCTATTGGATGTTTCGTATTGCAATATTTCCGCCATTTATTAAGATGAAGGAAAATCCTCAGTTTTCAGCTATTTCATTCTCAAAATATTAACTTCCAAAAAAGGACAAAAGAATTAAGATTAAAATAGCCAACAGAGCATTTGACTTAGAATTGATTTATTTTTTTGAATGATGAATCAATTCTATTATTCACTGTTATAATAAAATAATTAATAACCATCGAGCAATAATTTAAAAGGTTTATATTTTTTATTGTATGTTACGTATTCCAGCTATTGTACTGTTGAGGGATTACTTTCTCTGTATACTGCCCTTTTCACAAAGTAACCCTAAACAACGTTACAATCTATGAAAGTTGGATTTCGAACATTTTAGATTTTAATATGGTGGATACATTATAAAATTATTCCAAAAATTTATATTTTCTTTTCATAAATCGCTGCTCCGGATGTATCAGCTTTCTGTTGGGGGCTAAAAAATTCATTAAATATGTGTTTTTAAATAGTTTTTGAGTAGTAAACACAATTTAAATTTTTTTTAAAAATGTACAGTTGTGTTATTATACGCCATAGCAGCGATATTTCATCTTTTGCTTCAGAGCACTTCTCCAGTGATAACAAAACCTTAAAAGCAACAAATAATTTTATTATATTAATGTTCCCCCGTTAGTATTTTATATTAAGCTTTAAAATAAAAATTCAAATAGACAATAAAATGTAGAAATATGTTACCGAAGCGCGGCTGTGAAGAGATGCCCGTTCGCCTTGACGTAGCTAATATCTATTCTTCTAGCATCTATTACAGAAATCTTCTTTTTCTTTTCATTTTCATTTCTTTTTCTTTAAAGGCGGTATAAATTGGCGCCCGAGACGGCCTTGGGGTTGGAGTTGGTTCCTTACACTGTCATTAAGGAAGATTAGCTTCTAGTAGTTCTGTCCTCATCTCAGTTTTTATTTGATTTTGCTCTTATTTCTTTTGCTCAAACCTCCTTTGAATTCCAACGGTTTTTCTAAATGTTAGTGCGTAAAAAAAAAATCTATTATATGTTTTGATGACAGTGGTGGGCTCGGGAATTGTCTATGGGGCTGTACAAAGTGCATTCCATTCAGAAAATCAAAAATGTCAGTATAAAAAATAAATTTTAAATAACTGAAATTTTGAAATATTTTGACTATAATAAAAGCAATTTTTGTATTTATACGTAATAGAAACAATTTTTCGAGAAGAAAAAAATGGTTTACCTTTCAGGGGGGCGTTTTCTCCGTACTGTATGCTCTAGTGATGGAAATTAAAATATAATGACATGCAAAAAACTACTGGCCTTACTAATTATTTTTTTCCATTAATTTAATCAATATTATTCTTTGGAGATATAATAGAGTCCCTCACGGAGGATACCATATTAAAAAACTTAGGCCTTCGGGAATCGAACCCAAGAATTGAACCCATGGACCCAACCATTGAGTTAAAAAAATAAACTACTACTCTGACTTTCTATTTCGGGAATCGAACTCAAGAATTGAACCCATGGACCCAAACCATTGAGTTCAAAAAATAAACTACTACTCTGACTTTCTATTTCGCTAAATTTTAGGAAGATGTTCCAGGTGGTTGTTAAGAAAGCAGAATAGGACAAAAAAATAGTAGCGAATAGCCAAAAAAAAAATTTATCAGTAAAACTTTCGCACTACATTCATCATTTATATACAATCATTTTTATATTGTCTTTTGAACTCCTTTCTATGTATATTCTTAATAACTTATATTTTGGTACAATCCTGTTCCCATTCAACTCTGATGAATCCCAACAAAGTAGAGCATTGGTTAGTAATACATATTATGTAAATAAAAAATAAAAATTGAATTGGTTATTGATTAATAGTTTTTATTTGTAAAAAAATATTTGTTTTTTATTTTGCTACTATTTCTATTACGTTTTGATAGTTATCGATCGTCTTACAATTAATTACATACTTCCAACCAATGATACTCCAATAGTTTGGTTAATATTTAAAATGTTTATTATACTATATCTAGGAATGGTTACATATAAGCTTGTGGTATTTATAATATTTAGGGTCATAATAATATTTATGAAGCTTAAGTATGACAAATTATATAAACTGCCTATAAAAAATGTTATCCCTCAGGAAATAATGTTATAGATTTTGAATTTTGCAGTATTTAAAATTTTTATAATTCAATACTTTAATTTACGTAAATTTACAAATAGTTAAACTATTTTTTTCTTTTTCAAAACGATTTTTTATTTACTCCTTGAAGAAGTTTGTCGGGGGGTGCGGTCAGCAAAGAACAACATAAATAAACAAAACCATATTTATTTATTTTATCCCGACGTTTCGACGATTTTTTATTTACTTTGAAATACTCAAGCCATGCCAATTATTACTGTATTGCGTTATAATTGTTCTTTATTTTATCGTTATTAAATTATTAATGCATAAGTTAAATAGAAAATAGTTCAGAAGTTTGAAGTAGAGCCCCTTCAGATTGTTCCAACATGATTTGTGATTAGAAGTTGAAGGCATCGATAGGGAAAGTTATAATGGTATTAGTGCTTAAAGGGAGGCTGGCAGTCGGGCTAGAGGAGGCAAACAAATAAAGAAGTCAATGGAGTCATAAAGTGATGAGCTATGTTCCCATCTACTGCATGGCCTCTCCTTCATTGTTCCACTTAACTGAAACCCTCATTCCAAAATATCTCCAGTTTATTGTTATTGTATGGTAAGTATGAACAGCTTTGTCACCATGATCGATAGCGGAAATTCAAACGGAATTTCAATCGTCGATGATGGGGAGACGGTGGGGTCACACGTATGAACAATGGTAAGAGATATAGTACGTTCACATCAAATATACAAAAATATAATTAAATTAAAAATAACGAAGCAACAAATAAAAAAAAAATTAAACTTTAAAAATATAAGCATTTTCAACATATTCATGATTCAAAAATTTCCTAAAGCACTATGGTAATTGAACCTAAAGTGGTAGAGGACGAACTTATAGTTGGTATAGGGTTTTGCAATGGAAGAAGCGAGAGGTAGTGTGGATCGAACCCACCCCAAGCCATTAGCATCTTTTGTGCTGAGGAGGATTTGTCATCTCTCGGGATGTAGCGTCCTCATTCAAAGCTACTCTCATCACTCAATGGCTCTGAGTAGAAAGGGAGTTCTGAGGTGCGCGACTCAATTCCATGGGTATCACTTGGTTTCGAAAAGCTTCAAGGAAATCATATAAACTGAGGAAGAACATTCAAACGTCTTGTGTGAAATTCTCATCAAACGAGAATAATTGTACTTCGTGCTTAATATAAAATGGCAAAGGACCTGTGCAACTGAGAGAAATAATGTTTTTTTTTTAATCCTATTTACATTACATTTTTCATTTTTTTTTTTTTCACTGACTTATAGAAGAAATCTACTTCTTTTATTTTTACACAAAGCACTAGATGATATTCATAATACAGGTAATCTATTATCTCAATACTAAAATGTTTATGGTTTGATGGTTGTTTTTATTTAATTTCACAACACATCGAGGTCATCAATGTAGTAATATATTTATTACTAATTATAGATATACCAGGAATAATTATTATATACGATGAGAAAAACTGTAACGCTTTTCATTTTCTATAAACTTATTTTTTATTAACTGATGTTAGAGGGACTTTAGGTTTTACTTTTGCTATGTTCCAGTCGTAACGTCCTAAGACTAAGTGTTCTTATAGTTAATTTAGTCAGCATCCACATTCCTAACTCCTTCCCCATGTCATTCATAGGTCAGATTCCCCTTAAGAAAAGATGAGGGTGCCATAGGGTACCATAGAGTATGGTATATTACCTACTGAGGGAGTATAAATGAGGGAAGTAAATTTTATAAGCAAGCAAAAGAAACTCATCGGAAATTGTTATTTATAACTGTATACAATTATATACAACTAGTAAATTTGCTATTAGGTGTAAAATGACATGATATAAACATGTGGAGAATCAACCCATTGATAGAACTCCAATAATTTTACTAGAGAAGAAGATCTCGGGGCCATTTTCTTTTCAGACGCCGAGGGGGATTATCAGGTATTGAAGGAGAAGAAGCCAGGTTAGAAAAAAGTGGGTTTGGGTAGTTGGGAACATGGAATAATAGGTATCTAGTTCTGGCCAAATCTGCAAATATGGAACACTGAGGTCCTGATGGATGAATTGATTTGTGACAAAGTAAAGAACATTAAGGATGTGACGAAGGATATTGGATAGTATGGATTGGATACAAGAGGCATTCGATGATTTAGTGAAGCCCCGAAACTCGACTCCGTATGTATAGATTGGCCTTATTATAGTCATGTAGATCAGTAGGGAAGGATTGCAAGTGTACACCGTTTGCCTAGTAAATGTTGTAGTAGTCGAAATCGACGAGCAGTCTTCCCAGTCTTGTATGGGGATTCCATGTGATTCGTTTGTCCAGATGTAGTCATAAGTAACGGATCTGTTCGACAGGAAGGAGTGGGGTGTGATTAAAGGATACTGTGGAGCAAGAAGTCAAGGGTTTACGACGGAGGGTTAATGGGATTTATTTTAATGCACCAGTTTATCGGAAATTTACAATAAATGTCCATGAATCCTCATATTTATTTTTTCTGGTTGGTTATATTAATAGTTGCTATTACTTCTTTAGTATTGATACGCTGCGTTGTTAGCAGCTGCTTCAATAACCTAAAGAGATCCCAACGAGGTATTCAATAGCACGTAGCCAATTGTGGACGAAGCGATGTACGCGTCCACTCTCTATACTCTCTGAAAATCCCTTAAGGGCATTCCAAGACAGGGTATGGCAAGGACCGCCTTTGTAACCCGGTCCCTAGGGTTGCAGACATGAGCGGCCTCTGTTATGGCGCTTTGTGTGTGAGTGTGGGTGGTTGGTACCTGTGCTTCTAGGAAAGGGCGCGGTTGGCCCCCCTGGGGTACGCCGCCTCCTAACGATTCCTTAGTTCTGTTACACAATAACCACATATTGGTTATATTTCAAGAAAGAACGAACCCGAACTCGGAAACTAACAAAAATGATAAAATGTTATTTGGGAACCTTCTAAAAAAAAATGTTCTTTTTCTTAAACCGCAGTTAATGACAAACTGGAAAATGTTCTTCTTTTGTAAGAGACAAATTTCACATCGGTAAAGAACAGTAACAAGGACTACTAATAGTTTAATAAATTCTTCCTTTTAAGATTCTGGAGAGGAGGTAATAGAAGAGCAAAGCAATTTCAAAATAACACTTAAAAGGTAATTAAATTCAAACATTCAAAAAAATCTAAAGCGGGCCAATGTAAGCTAATATACATATCGGACTATATTCATATATTTTTAAAATCATTGTGTTGAATTTATTTTTAAGTTTTTTATTACTTCAACAATTCGAAAGCCTATAGCTCCTAGAACAATTCGGATGCTTGTTTGGAATATATTTAGATCTCTAATAAGCAAAAAATAATAAACGATATAAAAATCCGATGAAACCAATGCTACCCAAGATACAGGAAAAAATTATTTAATTTAAGTTTGCAGCCAATACAGTAAGGAAACTAGCCTGCGTATAAAGAAAGATAAAAAAGTTATTTAAAAAAAAAACAAAAACAGAATTCCAAAAGTATAAATACGTCTTAAGCCATACTTCATACCGTGCTTATGACTTAAAAGAAAGTTTCAGAAACTGCTCGTAGATTCCGACTATTGCAACATTTACTGGACAAACGGTCTAAATTGCCAATCCATTACCAAAGACTGATCTACATGACTATTATAAGGCCTATCTGGACATACGGAGTTGAGCTTTGGGGCTCCACTAAACCATCAAATTCCTCCAGAATCCAATCCTTACAGTCCAAAATCCTTAATGCTCCTTACTTTGTCACAAATCAAGTCATCCATCAGGACCTCAATATTCCATATGTTGCCGGTTTGGCCAGAACCAGATACCGTTCCTTCCATAATAAACTTCTCAACCACCCAAATCCACTTGTTTCTAACCTGGCTTCTCCTTCATTACCTAATAATCCTCCTAGGCGTCTGAAAAGAAGATGGCCTCGAGATCTTCTTCTCTAGAAATGTTATTGGAGTTCTATCAGTGGGTAGATTCTCCACATGTTTTTATCATGTTACTATGTCACCTACAGCAAATTTACTTGTTGTATATATGTGTATACAGTTGTAAATATCAATAAATAAATTATTAAAAAAAAAAAAAAGAAAGTTTCAAGAGCAGAATATGAGTATCGTATCGAATGCATAATATACTGGTATCGTAAGTATTGATTAAAAAAATATCGAAAACTCATAGTATTGAACCAAAAGTAAATCTAACGGTTACAAGTAATCATTTCGCTTAAACGTTTCAAAAGAAAGAACCACCCGTAGCAGTTATTGTAAGAGACGGTTCCTAAATAATAATGGCGACAGCTAATTTTAGAAATGATTGCCGGGAATTTCGAAGTGAACCGAAACACTTGGACAAATAAGCGGTTTGAAGGGAAGGAGGATTCGTTGTGGTCATCAGTCGATAGGCCTTTTCAGCCTTCGTTGGGAATCCTTTTTTTTTTGTTCCGCTAGAGTCGAACCCAAAACGTTTAATATGGGATGAAGTGGAACCAGGGGTATAGACTTCTTGTCAATAATTTATTACTTTTTGTATTCTTTCCTGTTTCGTTACTGTATAACAAAAATAAAAAAACTCGTTTTCGAGTCAATATTTATTCTTCAAAGATCTGTCGATAGTTGCCAATGGACCTATGGAGTGTTCTAAACTTTATTTGATTGTGAATCATTGTTAAAACCAGAGAATATTTTGGCATTTAGAACCAACGATCTGGGCTATAATAATAGAACACAAGGCTAGTGTCGAAATCCTTCGCCCGCAACGACCTCACGGGAAGAGTTATGTTTCATTTCTTTTTATATTATTAGGTTCCTTTGCCTCTTGTAAATAAAAATTTGCTACTACGAGTTGTCTTATAAATGTAATATATTATTTTTAAAGCGATTCTTTGGGACAAATGAAGAACCAAGGAGTACAACAGCCCAAGAGGGGAGGAAAATAATTTCATCACAATTTTTTTTTTACTTTAATCAAAAATATATTCAGTTAATGAAAATTAACAACTCTGTCAATCATAGAAGGAGGAACAAAAATTAAAGGCAGTTCCAGAAGTCACGAAAAATTTATTATGGAGTTCTTCCAAAGCATTGCGATTTTCTATTAGAAAAAGGTTAACATTATACTTAGATTACACAATGGACACAGTAAACGTCATTTAAAAGTAAAATTTTGGAAATTTAACCCCCCCCCCTCCTGAAGTTTATTTTATTCGAGAAAAGCCTAATTTTTTTTTCTCATTTTTATTTAGAGCTCCAAATCCTTAAAACTACATAGAGCACTAAAAAAAATTCATAGCATATTATTTAAAAAAGATTAAATTTTCTAAAATATGGGTTGTAATAGAGCTTCCCATTCTATTGCTCTCGGGAAAGTTTTTTAAAAAGCAACATTTTTTCTACTTATGAAAAATCAATATATTGCGAATTTATTTTGGCTGATATCATGACGATTGCTTCACCAGCTACTTCTCCAGTATACGTAAACAGCTCTACTAGGGCTTATATTTTAGCAAATTTACTCTACATTAAATAATGTACTATTTCGCTTTCAGTGTTTTGAAGATATAGAGATCTGGAGCTCTTGGAGCTGTTTTGAAACAGCAACCATATTTTGACTTTGCCAACTATGGATGGCAGAATGATCATGTTTGACACTAACTATATATAGTTTTTATTAAAGTTATCGAGATTTGGGGTGAATTGTTCCGCTGGCTCTTGGACAAAAAAATAAAAGTATACTGACGGGTGAAATATCGAAGTAAAATTATTGGACTTAATTATGAATCATTAAGGATATAATCAGGACTGAATTGATTTAAGCATACCAACACGTTAGTGAGAGGATTACGGTGTTTTTGACCAGGTTCTGTTTTGGGAGTAGTCAAGTATGAACACCACCCAACCTCATAGCATCTTTATGGCAAATACCCTCTGATACACTAACCCCTGATGATATGCTATCTTCCCCTCGACAGTGGCTATAAAGTCAGCTTCTGTTGTTGAGGAAGCCGATTTTACAAGGACGAAGGAAGAATCCCTTAAATTAACCCTAAGAGCCGGACCTCCGATTTACTACCACCGCCTATAAAATGACAGCCATAAAACTTTCGTTGCGCAAGAAGGACTCTAAAGATAAATTACAAGCGCCGTTTCGAAGTATCTACTTTGGCGGGAGGGGAGGGGGGCATTACCCCCCTGTTTATTATTCACCGCTGGTGCATCTGTTTCATTCAGCGGGAGTAGCAATCGTTGGATTTGCGGTGGCAGGTTGAATCCCCCGCTGGTAATGGAATCCACTTGTCTCCACTTGCCAACAAATCACAAGTTAAATGATGGGAAGCTTAGTCTATTTATGCTTTAATGTTATCAACTTGACCGAGTTAATGATGAACGAGCTGGAAACAACTTCTTGCTAACTTTATCCAATAAATTTGTTTAAAAATTTTCATGTTCCACAATATTTATATATACATACATTCGAGAAGCTTTCCTTAAAATGATTTTTATTTTTAAAAATAAAATCACACATCTAAAACTAATTCAGTTGAGTTCAAAGTTTAAATTTTGTCATATAAAATGGGTGTTAAAAATCAAAATGTTCAATAAAAATTTAACTTATCAACGTGTGTGTAGTACACATTCATTTTTTAATTATAATTTTCCAAAATTGGATATATTGACTTCTGATAGAAAACACCTAAGCATTATTAGTGCTTCTACATTTAAAACAATATGTACATACATACATAGTTTTTTTTTTATTTGTTATTTTTATATATGGTGTGTAAATATTTAAAACTATTAAAAAATATTTTGGTATTAATTTAAATACTACAATTAAATTTCAAATTCAATTTTTAAATCGAAAAACAGCTATGTGCTCAACAAAACCTAACATGCTTTCTCGCACCCACCTGAAGTCGAGCAACATTCAACATCTTTACCAACAATTTCATATCAAGTTTAAAACCTTACAAACTAATTGACCATCCATGCAATTTTAATTATTATGAAAATATTTCTACCTTAAATTGAGAATGACAGTAATTTCTGTTATTATCTCAAGTATAGAGCCCATTTTTTTTTCTTTATGTTACATTAAAGTACAATTAAATAATAGATAAATGTTCAACGTCCTAAATTTTTATATTTGTATTTTTCTCTAATTTTTATGATCATCAGGAAATGGAAACCATAAATAAAAATGAAAGGAATATGGTCCGGGTGCGGTAAAAAAAAAACTCAAATAGTAGAAATATACTATTTTAATGACCCAACGTTTCGCCCCACATTGCAGGGCTAATAATAAATAAAAATATTTGTGATAAACAACTTAATTATAATTGTTCTTATTAAAAATATATGTATTAACAGAAGGGATTTTAAATGTATTTATACTATTAATTCTTTTTACGGCAAACTCATAGATAATCATACTGGAATTTATTATTTGAAATTAATTTCTATAAAAGAACGTGGATATGGCTTGGCTTACTTCACAGTGGTGCTAAGTACATTTCCATTAAGTTTACGAATTATTCAATTAAAAGTTATAAGGAAGACAAAACTTAAAGGAAGACACAATTCTTCCTTTATCAACTGCAATAATTTATTTCATATAATCAACAACAATGTTTGGGGAAGTATCCCGCGCTTATCACACTACTAATATATCAGATACACATCAAAACTATTTATAAACTATTTACCTGATAAAAATACTTTATATATAACGTATAACTATCTCCTATTTTGTCATTATTGCTAATATTTAATAATATTATTGTCATTTAATGAATAAAAATCTTTTTTACTATTAATTTAAATAATTTTTAAATTTTAAGTTTCCAGAAGTGGGTAAAATGGACTTGTGATAGAAAACTCCTCAATTAAAGTGCCCCTCTACAATTTTTTTTTAATTTTTCAGGTATACAAATAGTTCTGTTAAATTTTGTAATTTAAAACAAAATCAGGATTTAATTCGTCATTGAAGTCATTAATTATTCACAAAACTGAAATAAATATTTACGAGTAATACATAAAATAAGTAATGGATTAATAAAATTACGCTTTTTATCTTAGTTGATAATTAGTTATTGGTTTATTTTTATGCAAAAGGTGGTTTCTATGTCTTCATTATTTCAATTCACACGCTTGTGATTCATCTCGTTAGTTATTTAAATATCTTTATTATTTATTAATGTTAATTGAAATGATGTTAGAAGTAATCAAATATTTGCAATAAAAGCCTTAATGTATGCTCTCTAAGAAGAGACCGTCTCGAAAGGGAGTCTGCTGGTTGGCCAAGGCCGCGAGTCCAGTTGCAACACTGGATCTAGCCTTGTCTTCGTGCTCCGCTGGTTCGCAACATTTATTCTCCAGTATTTGATTATTTATAAATTAACTTCTATCCTCAAGGTAATCATAATAATTTAAAAATTAGTTCATTATTATAAAAATCAAATGAGTGTACTAAAAAAAATCGTCTTACTTAGTATATATTATAGATATGAATGTGCTCAAGATGATTTATTTTACTTAATTTTTTTTTTTTTTTTTACCTTAATTATTTACTTATTTTTCTATTATTTAATTAGTTTACCTACCTTTCCCTAAAATGTTAATAAACACTGAACCGACGGGAAAATGTCCGAGGGTTCGACCGAAACGTTGATGGGAGGATTGCGTTAAAACTGATTTAGTAGAATTGGGTTTGGATGGGCATCACTTTTCGTCCCTTAGACCATTTTCAAGGAGACATACCTTAACGATTAATGTTATAATTCATTAAATTGTGTTTCTTAACCATTAATGTCATAATTAATTAAATTGTGTTTGAAAGTAATAAAATCTCTACAGTTAAGATAAACAATTTTCATACGTTCTTCTCCATAATAGATGCTAATAATTTTTATGTCTACCAGTCGGGCAATATTTTACTCTAATTAAAAAATAAAGTTGTCCTACATAAATAAAATAATGAATAGAGAAATAGAGGCTAAAAACTTTAAAAAGGGGAAAATATGTGAATTCATGTTTCCGGAAAATGTGGACTAAATTTCTTACATGTCAAATGACTGTGAAAAAGGTTAATTATTTTAAAATATGTAAAATAAAATTTCTGAGAATGTCACGAAATATTCCTAGAAAACATAAATATGTAAATAGATGTTGTATAAAATTTTTTTGTAAAAACTTAAAATCCCCATCTCTATACATGAGTGTTTTATTCGAGCTTTGACAAATGAAAGTTGATGTATATTTCGCTCATTTATTAAAATTTTGAATATTTTTTTTTTTACAAATTAATTTAATGAAATATATTTTTATGTATTTCGATTTTTTTTTTGTTTATTGTTTTCATTATTTAAGAATAGCGTTAAATTATCCTGTAGGTATTTTTTCGAATTTCTGTTCCTGTAGTATCAAACAAAACCCAATTAATTTCTATTTTTTAACTATAATTCATTGAATAATATTAAGTTTAAATAATTTTTAAAAAAAAATAGCTATAGAGCCTCAAGTACTCATGGCAATGGGGATAGGTTGGAGTATGGACAGCAATCAATAAGAGACCTACTACGCCCTATGCCATCCCGAGCCCTAGTAAACTTGCCCTTCTTTCCTCTCTTCTCCTTATAAATCTCTCTGACTACTCAGTTACACAGTTTAAGGGGATATATATACGTGTATATATATATGGATATATAGAACAACATACGATTAGGACAAAACATACAACAGTTATAATATAGCAAGTTGTGCAACTGGAAAATTTCATTAAATAATATAAAAAAAATTTGGTGCGGTGTGCTCATCATACACCTTCACTTACCACCTTACTTAAATTTAAATTGATTCGTTCATTAATGGGTAAGAGAAAATTAAAACCATTTACATTCTTTTTCATATTTTTTTATTACCAGATCGTCCTGGTGTACCTTACACAAATTTTCTGTAATATATTTAACCATAACAATTAGATTTGCTTCTAATCTAATAATGTGGGGGTTTAGTCTCGTCCAAAAAAGACACCCCTAGCGACTTACAATGTTATAGTTATTGAATAATTTTAATTAATAAAAATAATTTAATAAAAAGGAAAAATATGCACAATAACATATTTAAGAAATAATAATAATATATAAGTGATTGCAGAATGAAATATACAAAAAAATAAATAATATTCATAGAAATAATGAAATAAATAACTGACATATACTGAACAATAAAGTGAATGAATAAAGAGTTTATAACAAAATATCTTGCATGAATCTGGATTTCTGACTTCGAGATGTAGTTGGATTTGCCACCTTTTAAGCCACTGCAACTCTAACATTTGGTAACTGGGAATGGAATTAAATTTTTTTTTTTTTTATTAATTCATCTATTGATTCTAATTTTAATTGATAATGCAATTGACTATTTATTATAATCCAAGCGACATCTACTGAATTTTCTAGGGTCTTGTTTTAAATGACTGTAAGTGACTATTGGAATAAGATTCATTAAAACGAGAAAAAGAAATTATAAATTCAGTTTAATTTTTCGTCAAGATTTCCTAAAATTGTTAACCTTCTAATGGTATATTATACATCAATTTCACTATTCTTAATAAAGAAAAACTTCTTTCAACTTGAAAAAATACATATCCTTTTTTCACTTTTGATGAATTATAAAATTCTTTTAAAGTTTATTTTTATCCGTTTTTTCTTTATGGTGATCAAGGCTTTTGATAATTTGTTTGAAATTTAAAAAAATAATAATAATAATAATGTTACTTTAGATGAAAATTTCAATTTTAAAATATTTTTATAATATTTTTATCGTAAACTCGAATCGAAATTTATCATCGCATTATTGTGCTATACTTCACATATTGCTAATTTAAAGTAGTAAGTTACACACGAAAAATTCAAAGATAAAAATAACTTAAAATGAAGCTTCACTTCTGTATTTTCAAGTAGTTATCAACGATCGCGTATACAAACGTTGGAGGAGAAACCCAAAGCTCACGTTTTGGAGATTCCAAGCGAAAATCGTGTGAATACTCGAATGCCCCTCAGGTTCGGAATAAATTCCGCCATATTTTCTGGCAAGCTAACAGAACTGAGGGAGAAATATGGATGAATCTCTTCCCCCCTCTCCTTGAGGGAAAAGCATTTCATAAATATTAATATTTTTCTGTATGCTTCATGTATTATTCCTTCAAGACAATTTCATCGTGGATAAAATATGATACCAATAGTAATCAACTTTTTTTTTTTATATAAAATCATATGTAGTATTTATTTATTTAGAAATTTAAAAATAATTCTTTTTTAATAATAGAGAAACAGTTACAAGATACAAATTTCACAATGGTTTGCAATATTGTAAATGGCAAACTATTACGTATGTTCGGTTAGTGGTTTTATATTTCTGGAATGATCTTTACCCAGGAATTTCGCACTGTAGTTACGTGGTAAGTGAAGGCTAACATACTCTTGCTCGAGTGCTGTAGTAAACGGAGAAGTATATTTATAAATTATTACAAGAATGTATAGCATAAAGAATAATATAATCTTATGTATTTCGAATAAGTAATAAGAATATAAATGATCTCATAGTAGCAAGACTCAACCGGTGGCGAACCAATAATGGGCAGTGGAAAATTCCACAATACTTATTTTGCGAAGTCTTAGCGTTCAAACTGTTTAATTTTTCCTGATATTTGACTGTTATTTAAAAGTCTTTAATATGTAAATGCACTATAAAAGTATATCTATTTTTTTCACCGCCTTGGCTGGAATGGGGGTGGTCCTCATGTTTCTAGCTTAAAATGATTGCGGGCTGGCGGGATCTGAAGTCATTTGATTTTATGTAGTAAAACGTCATAAAATTAACCCCATTCCATACATCGATTAAAAGTTTAAGTTTTTACGTAAGGCCCACCAGGCCGATCTGGTATTAAATAAATATAAAATTAAACGTAGTTGCCTCCACTGACTAATTAAAATTATTACCAAAAATACTGCTTTTTAATTTTTTTTATAAATGCTATATGCTCGTTATTGGTGCCAACTAATGTATGTCGGACAATACCTTATTCTTTTCCGACTAAACTTTACTACACACTTATATATACTTGGAACAAGGGTTGATTTGACCTCTGAACCCTGTCTCGTCCATAGAGTCATGATATACTATACGAATTATGTTCTTACATGCCACATTCGCTACGGGCCTAAACTTAGCCATAAATCCATCCAGTCCTGGAAGGGTGTTAAATCGCTCCGTGAACCAGGACTGTGTGAACCTAATGGGGGCGGAGCTGACCCTTTTTGTTTACAATTTGTACGTTAGCGTGTGTCTTGTCCCCTCGGAGGCGTGAACTGTCACCACCAGGGGAAGGGGGAGCACTGTTTGTCGTCTTCATTAGCATTAATCAGCTGTCCACAGCGTTTAAAACTAACTGTTGTTGGTCTTCAAGAAGCCAGTTTTGATTGAGAGAAATAATTGTAGCTTCAGAGAAATCCTTGTCGTTTTAATAATTAAAAGTAGACAAAATAAATTAAAAGATGATCCTTCTATCACAATTCCACCGAAATATATTATGAAACGGTGGGGACTTAAAATAGAAAATATTTTTCAACAGGTTTGTCTTATAAATTATAGGTAATACAAGGCCAGGAAGGGGGGGAGTGAAAATGTTTCCTCCCTTAATTGGCAAATGAGAACGGACCTAGATTTGACGACTAATATTTAGCTATCAACAATTTTTCGTTTAATCATTCCTGTCAAAATCATTATTTAATTAATTTCAAGTTTACTGATAGTCCTCTATAATATTAAAACCCTATCATTACAAATAAAATATTTTTTTTTAATAGTTATCCAAAAGGGACAGAAATTATCGGTTATGCCTGCCTCTCTTAATCGCGTTCTCTAATACCTCCAATTTTTTTCATGAAATTTATTTTTATTATGAGGTACATTTTCATACCATGATAAAATGATTATAAAATTTGAAATAATAAAAAAAACTCTTTTATTTATATAAACGGAGCCTATAAAATTATATTTCTATTTCCTGAAAATCGTGGTAATGAAAAAAAAAGAACAGATTGGTGACAGAAATATCTTGGGTTTAGGGTTGGGACCCTATAGAGGATTGTCTTGTTATCTTGACCCAACAGCTTCTCTGTCAATGAGGTATTGGAATTTGTGTTCTGGCTTCTCCTTATCTTGGTAGGAACAAAATACCGAGAAAAAAAATTGTTCCTTCTTAAAAAATATTTTGGTTTTAATAATTTTGGTGTAATATAATTGTGGTAAAAATCATAATTCACCAAAATTAAATGAGCCCAAGAAAATAAAACATTTAATTAATGTGGAGAATCACAGTTCGAATATGTAGAGCTTCACCAAATACTTATTGAACAAAATAATTTATTTTATTCTCATTTTTTTAATCATAATATATTTTATTTA
>NW_027115809.1:1010452-1014412 GCF_000696795.3 Halyomorpha halys | reverse complement strand
CTTTTAAATACGAAAAAAAGAAATAGAATAAATCTATAAATAGATGAAATAAAAAAATATATACAAAATTAAATAGATATCAATTGATTATGTTAATAAATACAGTAAATATTTTTTATTGTGTATCACACAAAAATTGAATTCAGATTAGAATAAATCATGTTCTTGATGAGACTAATGGACCTACATAATTATTAACCTTATAAACAACCCTTTCCTCCATTCATAATAATTTTTAATTTCAATACAAGGAATTTTTTTGTTTCAATTGATATTAATAAAAAATAATTATTATATTATTGTACAAGTTTACATTCTTTTTTTTTTTTGTAAAATAAAATAAACCTCTCGACGTTCTGAAATCAAAAACTGTAACTTTTTTATTTTTTAACTCGAAGTAATAAAATCTTAATTTAAAATTTAAAAAATATGTATAGATATTTCAACTTCATTTTAAAAAGTGTATTTATTTTCTGAATTGATAGCAGGTAAAACGTTTACGAATTAGTAAATCATCATATTTTCAGAATTAAATTATTTTACTTTTTTTATATAAAAGTTTTTATTTCATAAATATTATTATGTTAAATAATTATTGCATTGTTTCGGGACATACCCTTTTACAATTAGTTTTTCTTTCCTGTTTAGTACATATCACTTATAACTATGTTAAGCATTTTGTTAAAGAATAAAAAATAATCATTTGAATTAAGTTATATGCTCAGCATAAACCTGTTACGGACGCGCCATTTATCTTAAGGAATTAGCGTCCAGTTTCTCCGTAACGGACAACCACCACTGGCAGTTTGTCAACATCAACCTCGTATCAAATTTCGAAGCCGACTTTGACCGGTGGTCAAAGGAAACGAAAACTTAAAAAAAATCTTAGCCCGCAAAAACCAACCAATTTCAATAACAAAGCCATTGTACGAGCGGGGGTGGAAATTTGATAGCAAGTTAGTACTAAGTAAGATATATCAGTAGAAAAAAAACGCTGATGAAAAGGTGCTAAAAAGTAACTAGAATAGGCTATTAGGGGTTAGGGGGGAGCCTGGGAACCACATGTAGGCAAACAGTGGGGGAGTCGCTACTGTAACTACTGAGTATCTCTACAGTAGCCGGGGCATTGGAGCGTGCTTCATGTCCTTTCTGTTTGTCCAGCTTCTACCGTTAAGTACCCCTTCTAGTTTTTACCTTGTATTTTTTTTCCCTCTTTCGAGGGCGCAAACAAAGGAAGGATTAATCCGAGACTTGTGATGGAAGACTTCGGGGGTGTTATAATCCCGTGAGAAATGCTGTCACACCGGTGACAGGCCGACTCCTCCGATATTATCATGTGTCCTCCTTGCGAGGGAGTTTCCGCTTCCATAACCCCGATACATCAGATAAGGACTGGATCTATCTAGCCGTGAAAAATTATTCATATCTTAGATAATCCTAGAAGACCGGATTTATGAATGATAATTACTCACTGCTACTGGTCTTCGAGCTGGTTTTTAATCGGGTCTATATTTCTTTTCATAGTGGAATATTTTGTTTATTATACGTTGTGCATACAAACACTGCCAGTCCCCCTCAGGCACTAGGTTTTTCAAGGCCAGAATTTATTTTATAAAACCTCTTTTTAGATGTAGTAGAACCCCGCTTATCCGTCCTTGTAGAAATCGAGACCGGTTAATCCGGAATGTTTAAAAAAACTCAAGTGTTAATAACTATCAATCGTCATGATTGAGAAAAAAAAACCTTATTTTTATGTACAAAAAAAGAACTATAATTTTTTTTTATTTGAGTTTCGGCCTATTCATCTCCAACCATTTTAATTCTAATAATTCAACTCATATATTAGGTAACTATCAAAATATGATATAATATGTATTGGTGATATGTATATTAATATTTGATGAAGTTAAATTTGTCCATTTAAAAATATATATTGTTCAAACTATATTAATACATTAGTAGTCAAATGTTAAGTGAATAAGCGACTTATTCTGATTTTTTTTTATCATTTTATTTTCCAAAAAAATTTATTTATTTTATTTTCAGCGCTGGATTATTTGGAAAAACCTATTAAGCGAGGTTCTGCCATAATTCTATTTTTTTTTCTCTAAACTGGAAAGAATCGTATTTTAAAACATTAGCATTTGTGTCGGACCCGACTGCAACAGACCGATAACAATGACAAGCACTATATAAATATCTCAACGAGAATAAAAGTATTGTATTTTTTTTTTTTTTTTTTACAAAAAAAACTTAATTGTCCTACAGGCATAAGATTACAGATTATGAAAATTAATACGTTTAATTAGAAATGTTGAATGAATAACACTCTTCCTTGTTTCATATATATTTTATATCACGACTCCGGTTGTCACACCATGTCTTTGTTATATTGTCCTGTTGAAGCATAATACGAAGCTTTTGCAAGAATTTGCTATTAATAATATTCACACGGTCTTCATTCATAACCATATTTTTATCTTCTTACAGTAATATCTTCTACTGGAAGATTTTTTTTTTTAAACTAATTAAAAATGTCCAATGAATAACATTAATATGTTTAAATAAATATAAATGTGAAATTTTTTTTTTCATTCAATAACATCGTAGATAACATAATCATAAAATCGGTAAATATTAAGGACTCATTTCTATGATAATAAGTTAGAATTTTATCTTAATTATTCAATAATCTTAAATGTACTTTTTAAAATTTATTTGTTGCAAACTTTTATTTTAATTAATTTTTTTTTCTAGGTTAGGAATTCCTTCTGGTACCAGAGAATATTTCTAAGAATGGTTCAAACAAGATGATAAGGTAGTAGTGTTATATGTACCTTTGGTTTCGCTCGTATTACTGTTTGAAGAGCATTAATATTAATGTTTTTAAACATAGAAACTGTTTAATTCATCGTTATTTAAATTTTTAAATTGATGAAGAGAGTGGATGTTAATTTTTGAATAGGTAGCGCTCATGTCCTTGCGAAGGACGTGGCATGAGATGCCCTTCACAACTCTTATCGGTCATTCACCTTG
Organism: Halyomorpha halys; assembly: GCF_000696795.3. Classification (NCBI taxonomy): domain Eukaryota; kingdom Metazoa; phylum Arthropoda; class Insecta; order Hemiptera; family Pentatomidae; genus Halyomorpha; species Halyomorpha halys. Next base: position 1,011,376 of record NW_027115809.1, on the reverse strand, counting down.
GTCTAGGATTTGTCTAGCGCTATAGTTATTCTTAATATTTTTTTCTATTATTATTAATTTTTTTTTAAATAAATTTTATTTGTATTTTTCCTTAACTGTTAATTATTATTTCTAATTAATTAATCTCAATCAAAGATTAAGTTTTATTTACATGAAATAAAAATTACATAGAAATTGTGAATGTGTTGATTTTTGTCTTTAAAATCCTAGGAAACAAATTTGGGTTATAAAATAATTTTTGTTAACAAAATCTTATTTATTAAAAACTTTTTAATAACGCTTATTTTTGACTAGAATACAATCCATTAGTTACATAATAAAAAATCTCTCGTTCTCTCTCTCTCTATATATATATATTTTTTTTTTTTTTTTGTGGGTATTTATATATAAAATTACAACAGTCGAGAAAAAATTTATCAATATATATACATGGACGGTTTTCGCAGTTTTATAAAAAAAAGGACCCCAATGACAAACGTCGTAGTATTTTTTTGTATTATTTCGTCTCTAGACTTACCTTGAAATTTTAAGACAAACAAAGCATTTATCTTGCTTTTTACTCTTGCTATCTGAGTCTCGTTTTTTATTTAAAAAATCGTAAAGCTCTTTTATGATTTACTTTTTTATGTTTTATTCTATCTTAAGCAGTATTCAACATTTTAGTATTGCATCATCTTGCATTAGGTGCGTTTGAAACATTCGAAGTTCAAGAAAATTAAAATTCATCATATCTAAGGCAGGATGGTGAAAGAGTTTTGAAAAATAAATTGTTGATTTTTATTAATATAACAAAATTAATCCATCTTCATAAAAACAACTATTTGTTACAATTTATTTAAGTTTTTTTTTCTTTTTTCCAGCTGTGTATTTACTATGTAATTATTTATTTCTCAGGAACTTTATAAAGTATATAAATTAATTATA
>NW_027115809.1:979988-1010372 GCF_000696795.3 Halyomorpha halys | reverse complement strand
ATATTATATACCAAAATTTTAGTATTGCAATTCATGGCAAAATAAATCCTTTTCTTTTTTTTTATATTCGGAAATTTATCAAAATATATTTTACATACAAAGAACTCTCTTTGAGTTAATTGCGTGCCTGCCATAAATTTCTTCCAGTCAGACCGAGGAAATTTAGGACTATCTCACTGCCAATTCAATATTCAAACTCTTCTATACGGCTCACTTGATCAATCTCACCATTTTAGAAATTCAATTTAACGTTCACCATCAAGGCTTAAGGTTCAATTCTAACTATAAAATTTTCTTTATATCTTGTTGAAGATTTGGATATTTCTACTACTTTTGGAATGAATTAATAATTCCAGTGACATGTTTATTGTTGACCGTAGACCATTATGAGAAGATGGTCGGAGACAGTTTGTATTCATTACACAAACAAGTGAAACTTATTTTTATTTGAGCAGATGGTTCAAGGCTTTTAGAAAACCGAGATAATAGCCATAATGTAATAAAAAAAAATTACAATTAAGAATACAACAAATAATACAGTAAGAAAGTAATATGTAATAGTGGAATTGTAAGAATTTATTCAGAAAGGTAACTAACATTGAAAATATCAGAAAATAAAAAATATATTGAACGTTCAGTAGTGCTTTGTGTAAGTAATGAAACACTCTGATATATCAGTTCATTCATAATCAAAAATGAACAAAAATAATTAATATACAACTTTATTATGTTAATTTAATTTTTTTATTATTTACTTGTAGCAGTTTTTCTTTTTCTTCTAAGCACCATGGATGCGTGGGGATGAAGTCATGATGAAAGCGGGTTTGATTTTAAAAATTTTTAAGTCTGAAGGATATCGCACTATTTAAAAGCATTAATTTTTAGTATTATTATTTATTATTTTTCTTTTTTATGAAAATGAAGTATGATGAAAACATAATGACTCACATGGCAAATACTTTCACAGTTTCATATGAAGCTTATACTTCAAATTTATTCTTTTATTTTTATTTTTAATGGAAAGGATACAATCGAAAACTTCTTCTCCACAATTATCGTACTGTTTGAAAAAAAATATAATTAGTTTTTTTTGGAAACACTTTTAAATAAATAACCGAAAACAGAAACACTAGGAAAACCCTCAAGGAGTGTGAGATACTTTGAACCTCCGTAGCTAAAACATAAATAGTCGGGTAGTTGGTGTTGGACAAGTCCTCAACAACGTAAACGAAAATAGATCGAGATATTTATCTCGAAACCAACGGCCAGCGACCCTCGTCTAAACTTATATTAGGATCTTTAGGGCTGTCGTTAAAAAAATAATAAATTCATAAAACTTAATTGTTCTCGGCCATTTTATTTATCAGAGTGAAACTCTTGGTTAAAAATTTTGGAGGTAGTTTAAACGTTATGTATTTCTCACCTTTCTGTTCTATATTAAGACCAAAATGTAAACTCAATCAATACAATCATTATTAAAATTATAGTTTTATCTAATTAATTAAATTAATATATCTCGGCCATGTACCTTAATCATGTATAAAATATAAACAATTTATATATTTTTCTTTTTGTACGTTACACAGAAACACAATGGTAAAGTTGTGAGGGATCTAATATCCAATTTGTTTTTATAAAAAAATAATAATTTTATTTTCTTATAAAACTAATTTTTCAATGCTATAAATGAATTATTTTTCCTTATAATTCCAATGGAAAAATAATATCCATAAATTAAAACTGTATATAAAAACGGAATGAATAAATTTTTTTAAATATCTAATAGTCGCAAAATCCCGAAATGACCCTCACCAAGAGATAACAGAAGACAAATAATTATTTTTATCTATATCAGTGTTAGGATTTGAATTAAAACATAATCAGATAAGAGAAAAAAGATACTGTTAAATAAGATTCGTTCATTTTAAATTAAGGACATAATTTTTAAAAATATATATAACCAAATTTATGAATATGTAAGACTTAGGAATCATTCATAGATATGTCAATAAATAACCAATAAATATAATTAAATGAATTATTTATTTTATTTTACACACATAAATATATACATATTTATAATTTGACATAATTTTTCGTTTGCTGCTCCAATTGTGTTATTATACACATATATGAATATAAATAGAAAGTAGAAAAAAAAAACAATTTAATTCCTTCTATGTTGTATAGATTGGTACTTAAAAGGAATTTTACAATGTACATTTTTTAAAATTTTGTTACTTTTTATAAAAAATTTTTTTAACAATAATAAAGTTTTTATTTTCAAATGTACAGTAAAAAAATTCATTTGTTTGCCATTTTTCACAAATCCCAAATACCTACCAATATTGATAAACGAAGAAAGTTACAAATGTTAGTATCCACACACTTGTGTGTTCCTGAGAGACCAACATGGTGAACGTCGGACTTGTGTTGTCCGTTACATTCCATACTTAATTTTCGTTATAAAAAGGTACAAAATAAAGATAGGTGAAATGGAAGAAACGTAAACTTCGACAAAGTAGATGTTAGATGATAATCTAAATAAATAAATTTAACTTTCGTTTTAAAATTGTTATCAGAGGCATATAATGTGTCCCCATAAATGTATATATGCTAAATCGCAAATAAACTCTAAGGTTAATTGATAATATTTGAAACAAAATAATTTATGTCCAATTGATACAATTTTAAAACGTACAATCTTAAACCGATTTTGAAATCCGAAATTCTTAAAAAATTTATTTTTTTGATCCGAAGGTTGGGGGAATTCTTTAATTCTTTAAAACATGGAGATATCAAATATTTAAATGTTTTTTCTTCTAAAACAACACTAATTCGCACAAAAATTTGAATCCAGTAGAAACACATGCCAAACGCACTTTGCTTTATGCCCACAAACCAACTCGATAAATAGGCCGCAAATTAAGGTAACTTGTTCTTCCAACAAAATAACCCATCAATGCGCGAATTTGCCATAATTTGGCAAATTTTTTCCAGCACCTTGAGAATAGCAAAAACCTACTAATTTTTGTAATCTATTACTCACAATCAGTTAGTTTTTTGTGAGGAAAGAAGAGGCTTTTATTTAATTATAGAAGTCTTGATAAATGTATAAATTAAAATTCCTTTTAACTAAAAAAAAAAAGAAAATGGTGCTGCGTTTCTTTGTTTATAGCCTGTCCTATAATTTAACCGAAATCAAGAGGGAGGCAGAAGAAAAGTGAAACTGGTTTGTCGGTTCGGACAAAGGTCTTGAAGAAAGGCAGTGAATCGAAGCTAAGGGGAACTTAAGTTCTAAAGCAGGAACTGAAGTAGAGCTAAGTACCCCCAGACTTGATAGTCCCTGATCACTTCCTCCGACGTGCAACTTAGTCGAAATCGCTGCAGAATCGATCGGACCCACTCAGCCCTCGAGTGGGCAATTAATAATGAGGAGTTTGCGTCTGCCCCCTCCCGAGGCTAGTGGATAATCCAAAGTCTGCTTAGTCAGTTATTTAGTTATTAATAAAGTGTTAATAATAGTTTACAGATTTATTATTAAATAATGAGATAAACCATCTAAAAGATCTGTAAAAGTTTGTTTAAAAATAAATGGTCCAGGCTGGCCGAAACTTTAGATATTTGAAATAATTATTAAAGAGTGTAGATGTACATTATTTTAAATAAATAATAATATATTATTAATTATTTCTTTATTTGTCTTTAATGATAGTCCCATAAAATAGAATTGCCCTCAAACCGACATTAAATTATTATAAGTAAATTATTTACCTCAAAATTAAAAAATGTATATAACCTAAAGTTATACTTAAACAATTAAATACAAAAGAAATAAAAATCTCGATCAGCATAGTTATAAAAAAAAAAAAAAGTTAAAAAACACCTAAATAAAAATAATTATTTACATAGGATAATAATAATGTACTATTTTGCAATATTTTTTTTTTACAATTTTATTAAAAGTTAAAAACTTTCTTCTATAAACACATTAAGATAACAAGGTCTAGCGTTATATACAAGGTATTAGTTAGGTATTCATAGGTAGTATATTATCTACATAATAATAATAATAATACATTAGGATTAACTAGGCGCTCCCCTGGATAATAAATTTAACAAAACAATAACATAAAAATAAGATAGTAGTCAATAATAATCTTGCTAATGGTCTAAATGCTAGTTTGACTTATAGTATATTTATTTTATTTTGATGCTGACAAATATTATTTGAAATAAATATATCTCATCCAGAATCTAAGAAAAAAAAATGTTCCCGCTATCATCCGATTTTTAACGTCATTTAAATGTTTGTTATTTTTTAATTCAAGACTATCATTAAACTCGTGCTATTTCATTCAAAAAGAATTTAATTTGTTGCCTTTAGTTTGTTTATTTAATTATTAATGTTTTTATATATTATAATCCTTCTATCTCTTCAAAAAATTATATTTCATAGAATATTAATAGACGAGTATTAAAAAAAAATATTAATCAATAATAGAAGTATATATGAATAATATTATAATATTACAATAAATTATAATAATATTACTTGAAGATTAATAGTTGACCGTAAGTTATAGTCCTGGTGGTGGTCAATAAAGGTTGTAAATAGTAAAGATCAACTATTTTTTGATAACAAACTTTATTAATATTCTATTCATTTATATTTATAATTTTTTTATCTTTGTGCGTTTCTCTTCTTTTTTTTTTAATAACTTTTTACACTCTTCATATTTATGTTATATTTTTTTAGCATATTTACAATCTTTGTATCTCCTCTCCATTGTGTACTGATAAAGCCATGCAAAGAGGTGCGAAACGTTGATTATCAATAATTACTTTATCTTTATTATTTTGTACCTTTATTAAACGCCACCAGGATTATCTTCCTACAATATTAATATTATATTAACCATAAATTTAAAAAAAATATTAACAATTTATGATTTGTATCTTCATAGCTGGTACATCCCGTACAAAGAGAGAGGGAACGAAATTAAAAAATAATAACTTAGTTTTTGAATGAGAAAATACTATATTAGTTTGACATTAAAAGAACGGGATAACAAATAATTTTTAGCTACTGAGGCATTTGCATGACAAACCCAAACATGATAAAAAAGCCTTCTGAACTATTTCCTTATGAATTTGTTTTTAAATTGTGTATTTTTAGTATTTCCCAGGACCCTAGCTTAAAAAAGCGGATTTCCTTATTATTGTTGAGCCAACCCTGTGACAAGCAAATTAAAAATTTCGATTGTTTGCACCAGCTCTCGCCCTCCCCCGGGCACGTAGAAATATTTAATTCATCACGCCTCTTCTAATTGCCAAATTAGGATTCACTCAGGGGTTGAGCCGTAATTAAAACAGAGTTTTTGAGCGTAAAGGTAAAGCTAGGGGAGGTTAGGGGGAAAGAGAGGGTTCGTTAGCGACGTGAAAAACCGGAGGGCAAGGCGAGGTATTAAATGAGCTGTGAGCTGTAAGGGAGTGAAGTGCTGCTACGTAGTGGATAATTACTCAACTATCTATAGTAATTAGAACCGAAATTTGGTAGGAGTGAGTTTTGTTCTGAGACCTCTTGCTAATAATGCAGAGACTTCACTTCCTACATCGCCTGGTAACACAATACCTTTCCTTACCAAGTGCCTCAAGCCTCCGGGCTAATCCTATTATTAAGCTGGAAAATACGTCGCCTTTGTTCTTTTAACCATACTATCTTATTAGGCAGTTGAAAGAAGAAATATATATTAGATTTTTTATTTTATTTTTATACCAGATCGGCCTGGTGGGCTTTACATGGTTGATATAACTTATATTATATATATATTTTTTTAACAGTTGATTATGAGGGGGTATAGTCATACAAATGACACCCCTAACTATATACAATGTTCTTATTAAAAGAAAAAAAATAATAATAAAATAAATAGATGAGAATAATGCTTCTTAATAAAAGAGGAAAGTAAAATTAATAACAAAAAATAATGATATTGGTACACTTAAATAAAACAAACAATTGTCTTCTAATAGTAAAAAGAAACAAGTTAATTTGAAAAAGGGAAGAGAGAGAAAAAAAAATAATAATAATGAATAAATAAAAATAATATGTAAATAGAGTGTAAATAGAGGTAGTGTGAGTATGAATTAATTTTATATTTATTAAAAATTTATAAAAGAATATCCTGCAGCAGTCTGGGCTTCAGTCTTCGGCTTGAGGTTGGGTTTCCCAGGTTGTAGGTCACTGCTCCTTTAACTGTCGGCAGCTGGGAGTGGAACTTCATGAACCGTTTTTTGATATAATCCTCTATCGGCTCCACTTCTAAAATATAAAAATTCTCTGCTGATCGCGTGTGATTAAAAAAAAGGAAAATGGTCCGAATGCCGGTCAATTAAAAATTGCTTAATCTATTTATTATACCGTGGTGACGGAGAAGAAAATAGACTTATTCCTATAGTATAGCAAATACGGTCTGTGCTCAGATAGTATATTATGTAACACAGAGAAATGCTTTATGTGGCCATTCTGTCCGAGTACATTGGGTTGCTGTAACATATAGCGTACCCATAAATCCATAATTGGACATATGTACACTATAATACATTAACATTTTTCAAACAATAATCATCAATACCCTAAATTAATGTATTTATGTTTACACTTCAAATACATTTATTTTCTTGACAAAAATTTTTTTTTTCAAAATTCAAAGATAGAAACGCGGTAATAACAGAAAAAAAATAATCATAGCAGTAGAACAGTTTACTAAAAAAAAAAAAAAATACATTAATTTAAATAATACAAATAAATTAGAACACGCAAATAAATAGTGATTTTCACATCAGACTTTCATGCTCTCATATTTCGAGATCCGTGATATTTTTTCAAGTCTTTTTATTATAGTTTATGATATTAAATTTTGTAATAAGTGTAAAGCCACAGAAATGCATGCTGGGAAAATGTGATTTACAATTTTCCATCTCTCAGACGTAAAAGTAACTTACCATCTGACCACAGAAGTATACTTAAAAAAAACCGACATTCTGGAGACATCTCGGATCAACACCATCGTTTAAGATGTCATCAACCAGATGTCTTCAGAATGATTTATTTTTTTAAATGGTTTACATTTTTTTTCTTTTTTACTTCCCAGATATAAAAGCTTAAGCGAAGATATACCAAAAGATGATTTCTACGAATAACATTAAACATTTTTTTTTAAAAAACAAATAAGAAATAGGAGAACTTTTAAAATTTTATGCTCCAGAAATATCGTTATAAAATTTTATTTTACAAAATGTGTGTATTAAACCTATTCTTAGATATCCAAGGTCAACTTAAAAACATCCTATGTAACTTGTTTTTAGATAATTTATAGCATTGACTATGGTAATAACTATAGTTTAAAAGCAAATAATTTTTTATTGCAAAGTTAATTAGAAAACTGCAATTAAGCTGTCAAAAAATGATTGTTGTGACGTTACTAAAGAATTGAAATTAATTAACTAGTTAACGAAATAAAAATTATTAATTCTCATTAAATAGAAAATTGAGATAAGAAATATATCTTTATTTAATGGGCTGTAAAAAAGGCTTCATTTATGTTGTGCTTCTATTTCTATTGTCACGTTAATTATCCTACGATACTTAAAATAAAACTTGCTACCAAGAAAATACTCGTGTTGTTTAAGACTTATATTGATACTTTCCTTAATTATAGAGGTTATTATTAACCTTCTCCAAGACGATTATTTAGTTTTTCTCATTGGCAAGCCCCGAGATCCGTTTTGGTCCTGGCAATGCCAGTTCGTACGCGCTTCTTTACAACTTATTCTCTCTGTAAGGACGTCATTGCATTTGGCATCCCAGTTTATATGCACTCGTCCATGTAAGTCATCTATTTATAATGTTCTAAGCACTATTTAAATAATTACTTATGTAAGGGAAGGAACAATTGTATCTTCACAATGTTATATCTCTCATCTTTTATGTAATTCTCTTTAATAATGAAAATCTATTATTTAAAACTTTTATATTAGAAATTTCTTTGTTCTCTAAAAAAAACCAACATGCCTCGAGACTTTTATGGGGCCCTCGTGTGAAATAGTATGGTATATCGTCAAATAAGTTGCTTCGTCTTGCTGGTTGCTTTAACATTTTGTTTTGCATTTTATCTCCTTTCATCGCTTCTCCGCAGTATCTATTCATCTTCTTTGTTTATGGTCTAATTTTTATTAAAATGAATTTTACATAGTGTCCTATTTTTCATGTTACAAAAAATGTATACTTTATAATATAAATTAAGTTCAGTTGGTTAGAATTTATACGCGCGCTATATAAAATCTACAAAATTATATTGCTTTAAATCTCGTTAAATTCACCAGCGGATCTCCATTCCATCTTGCAAAATAACAAACAAACCGTAGATAAACATTTTAAGTTTCTCCATCATTCCAAGCTCTACTATAAAGTTTAAGTATACCCTTTGCTATTTAGAAAATTAGGCAATAACGACCCATACGTAGTTGGTGCCTTAAAATAAATAAATAAAAAAAATCTCATTAAAACTGTCTCCATAGTTTTCTGTCGTGGCTGTAATGTCACGAAAATGGTACTGTGGAGAAGCATGGCAGGGAATCCTTTCCTCTCAGTGACAGTAAACCTGACTTGAACCTGTTGACAGTGAGCTGGTAAAAGACCATTACATTTACTGGCCGATTACCATTTTGTCAATGCGGCGGGTAAGATCTGACAGTTCACTATCGAGTTGTATAACATGACAGTAGCTTCATACTTACTGTCAACTATCTTAAATAGAAAATACTGTCATATGAAAATATCCTATAGTTTAGACCATGATAGTGCCTGCCATTGCTGTAAACTTTTACTGTGGATACCGGCCTCGTACTGTTGTTTGTGCCTTTAATAGTTACAAAACCTACTTGTTTTATTTATTTAAATGTGAGATGTGGTGTCTTAGGTCTACATGTCATTGTGCATCATATCTCTGTCTGCCCTGACGATATCTACATTAATGAAGCTTTGACTGCTTAGTTATTTACTGTTGTTTAAGATACTTAAGGCTTTTTAAAATTTTTAAATTACAATAATGTCCTGTCATGCATTTAAATACATTATTTAAATAAAAAAAGTATATATTTTAGCTTTTTTAGATGTCTGACAAAGTTTTTTTTTTTTCTGTAATATCTGGACTACCGTTAGTAGGAAACAGATGGGATGGCGTAGCTTTCCTCACAGTATCGACCAAGCTTTTAACTTTATCTTGAGATATTTTACCGAAAAAAAAAACTATCAGAAATAAATACTGGGAAGGGAGGAAGAAAGACAAAGCGGATTAGATTAGACGTGGAGCAGTATTGGTATGGTAGTGCTAATGCCGCAGAGATTGTTCCTGTCTGTAATCTACTGAGGGCACCAACGGAATGGCTCTTGCCACTAATGAGAACTCCCTTCAGCGTCCAATTGGAAACCCGGGCGCGGACAAAATCTAAATGCCGAAATCGGGCCTGACTTCTCCAATTAATACATTTACCAATATATAAAACGAAATTTTTCAATAAATTATAACAATAAAATTACTAGTAAACAATTTCGAAAAATATCTCCACTTTTATTATATTTTATAATAGAAGCTATTAGATATTAATTAAACAAGTGTTGCCTTGACCTTCGTGATTTACTTAAATAATAGGTTTGTTCCAACACGAGTTTTGACAATCATAAAACAGGTGGGCGCATGGCAAGGACCTTTTTCCAATTTATGTTTCATAAACCGGTATGCAGTTTGATGGCAGTAAAATTCGTGTTGGGACAAGCCTAATGTATTTCTAAGACACTATTGTAAGATTCCAAAAAACAACAACACTCAAGTCCCTGAAACAACAATATATAAATAACCTTTTAACATTTTTATAATTCAGATGTCTTCAGGACGGACAAGGATGTGATGTATAAAGACATGTAGGTATGTCACTTCTGTGTTTATTTCGAATTTTTATTTCGATTCATTAGTCAGTATACTTAAGTTTAGTAACGCAGTATTTTTAAAAATATTTCAATAAACTTTTGATTCATTAAGATATTTTTTCCCTGTAATAAAGTATGTTAATTATCGGTAATTTATTCTCCTTTTTTAAAAATTATTTTTATGTGCCTTAATTTCTACCCAAATAAATATTTATAGATTGTATTTTAAGTTAGTTAGCAGTTTTTTTGTTTTTTTTTAATTATTCAAAGTACACCTCATCAAAGCCTAAAATTGATAAACGATTTAACGTGATCTGATTCGCTTTGCCCAATTTTTTTTCAGCTGTGATTCAACAAGATTATCCGAGTATAAAATCATCTGTTAATTTCATGCTTTTGGGAATAGTTGTCATAATGCAATCACTTTATCTTTTTTTCCTTTTTCGGAGGAATGCATTTCCTGTTAAATCGCTGGTGGAACTAATGGCACTTTTATGAAATAGATTTTTGTAAGTATTTTTCTTAATCATGATTCTCCATTGGCTCAGAAAGTTATTTATCAAATCAAAATGTCTCACTAATAAATTACATCTGATTGTTCAGGCAATACGATAGTACAATTAAATCGGACTAAAAAGTTCAAAATCGCTGTTGATGTATACTTATAAAGTATAGAAAAGAATAGACGATTTCAAGATAATAATAATAAAGATAAAAAATGAAATATAAGATTATAAATTTTAATAAAATGTCAACACAATGCTGTGGTAGATAAAATAGATAATTAGAAGAAGAAAACATTTATGTATGTAAAACAAATATGTCAATCATACATGGTAATTTTCGTTAAGTAAAAATATTTTAAAAATGTAAAAGCTATTTTCGTTTTAGTTGTTACATGATTCGGGAGTGAAAGAAATATTTAATAAAAATTGTGATACCGTGTTTTTATCTTGAAGTGTTCATATTTCTACTTTTAATAGTGAAGCATCAAAAAAAAAAGTTTTGATTTTCTTTTTAAACGAACGTATCGCAAAAGTAGTACCATAGACTGGGGTTACGTTATTTTCCATACTCTGGTCGTCCCATAGACTGTTCCAATGCGAATAGGGCTGTCACAAAGTAATCCTGGTACAATCTATGGAATGTGTTCAACTCAAAATAAAATAGAACTTTTTTCACGATTAAAGCAAAACCTGCGATATGTGTTTTGGTTTGAATTTTTTTAGTCACATTGGACATATTACATAACGCAAATGTACAAAAAACATACCGGTCAGACAAATTTTATTACATTAATAAATATAAAAAATAATAAACATTATCTACAAAAAATATGTCTTATTGTTCTTGATTTAAAAAAAAAATAGAAATAATCAATAAATTCTAAAGTAATATATAAAACTGCATATTTTTTTATATGTATCAATTTTTTTTTATATCCTAACCTTGTATTTTTTTTTGTCCGTATGTATTCAGAAACTTTTGGCCAGTGTAAATCAGTACGTAAAGTTCTGATGGTTGTATACCAGAGTGCTTGATTTACCAGTCCATGGATGTTTTTGGATTAAAAGTTTTAAGTGCGTTAAAAGTTGACATCAATTTACAATTTACTGCTCGTTCTCTTAAATGGTATTTAAAAAAATTTATAAAATAAACTTATTCGAATAAAAGGAAATTTATTCTCAATTAAAGCTCTAGATAAAATTTAATGAATATGTAGATGACATAATCCCAGATAACAATCCTATGAGATAAAGTTATTGTCGGTTAACTGTCATTTCTCATACAGTATAAATATATATATAAATTATTGACCATATTATTTCAAATCATGAAGAAGATGGTCAGGGGGCGATAAATAAAAAAAAAAAAAAAAAAAAATTTAACAACTATTTATTTTCCGACGTTTCGCCCCAATTTTGTAGAGCTTCATCAGGGCTGTTTCAGTCGAGAGATTATGATTGATTGTTGATTTTTATTCTAGTTATAAAATAAAATCATAAACTATTGATTTGTAGGATAACTATTAATATTTTTCTGACTGCACATTTTTTCCAGATGTCTCTACAAGTATGCATTGATTTTTTTTCTTCTTTGTATCTGGTAGATTCATTTGAAATTTCTTTTATCTGTATGAACAACACAGATAAGTTACATTAATTGAGTTATGAAGCTGCATTTAAGCTATGTATTGCTATTTTTTCCTTGAAGGCGAGAGGATTTTGTGAAAATAATCCTGTATAGAAGGCACAAATCCAGTTCTTGTACTCCTGGCGACCAGATATCCTGCCAGAGCAGACCATCGCCATTGCCCCAGTAGACACTAACTACTGATCCAAGACGCCTGAGGTCAGACTGACAGACGGCACGTGTAGAGTGCAATGCTCTACGGGGACTCGTCCCCTCCCAGCCGGCTCACAATAGCGCTGTCTGGGGCCCAACCTCGTCTGTCTTGTCTCCTTGCAGGAGTCTCTTGCATTCTTCTTTAAATATAATAATATATGATAGTTGTGAATACCCAAACACAAAGAACGAGTGAAATCTATGAAGTTGGAAGATAATTTGCAAATCTTATTATTAGAGGAAGATGGGCTGGCTGGCGATCAAGGAAGGTACACAAAATGGCAATGAAAACATCATAATAGTATACATAGATATTTGTACAGAAAATTATATATATATTACACAACTTTCTGTATATATTATTATAGTCTTATCATACTAAGATAGATGTATTGTAGATCTATCTTATTCTCATTTAGCCTGGATGAAATCCTGCGAAGTTAAATTTACCCGGTTAAAAAATTTGTCTGCTATTTATTGTTCCAGCCAGACCATCTTCCTAAAATAAATTACAACTAATAATATTTTGATATATTTCAGATACAATTCACAAACTTATTTTACTCTTGAAACACCTAAAATATTCGCTGTTTTTTCATATATTGTTTCATCTTTAAAGTCGACGTGTTAAAGCTACCTTCCGTTTTACGAAAAAATATAAGATTTTAAAGAAGAGTTAAGCAGCTAAAATTCGAGTCCTAACAAAACTCTCCATGTCCAATAGTTTCCGAGTTTTAAATTTTCGAAAGCAATATTGTTTTTCCTAATAGAAATTAATAACCATATAAATTTGCAAAATGATGGGAAGATATTTATTTAGTTTGTTAAAAATTAATCGAATTACAATTTTTCACTTTATCAAGATACTCAAAATATAATAAGTGATTATTTAACTTTTTTAACAATACTTTGTTAAAAGAAAAACCTAAAATGTATTTATATCTTTAAATTTATCAATACTTGGTGCAACAATCCCAGGTTCTTTTAACTGCCCTTTTGGTGTAATGTTAAGCCTTTGTTAATTTTTTTTTTATTTAAAAATCCGAAATATCAAAATATAATTCAATATAAAAACAAATTATAATTCTTTCATGTTGGAAGATCGCCCTAGTGGACAAGAAAGATACTAACATTGCAGAAAAAATATTTATCGGCACCAGAGTGTTTTGCCCCAGTTAGAATGGCTGAATCTTGAAATATATAAAGATATAAATCTTTCAGCCCTGATGAAATCCTGCTAAGTGAGGCGAAACTTCGGTATCTTCCAAAAATCAAGTATATACTATATCCAACAATTAATCTTACAATAGATTCTTTCACTTTTTGATCTGTAGAGAAATTATAGAATAATTTAACATTAAAAGAAACTTAACAGTTTTCGAGTTGTCGTTTTTCAGATACTGTGATTAGGTATCTATTCTTTTATCTTGAGATAATGAAAAAAAGCAACTTCAATTCACTGTATCCTCATAATTACTCCGATTTAGATGATTGTTTTTTTCTCTTGTAGAACATTTCATAGCTTTCCATTGACTGATTATAATAGTTCGATTCATATGAAAAGCCGATTTATTTTTAATTTTAGAAAGAATTTTTCTTAACAACGTTTTTTTTTTTTAATAGTCTCACTAAGTGAGTGAGTGAGTGAGTAGTATCAGTTTTTTTTCTCTCTGAAGCGACCTCAAGAGCAGCGTGAATATACCTTGATCTAAAACACTGCAGAAGATTGGATGCACAGGCTTCCTATAACGTATTCCTTATGGAAATTCTCATAGCAATTCAAATTTTTTCCTTCTCCGAGTAAACAGCTTATGTAATCTGGAACGTCCTTTATCATACGATCATGTGTACCCTAGCCAGCCCTTTTTTGAAAAAAGCTAAAATGTATTTTAAAAAAAACAAACGCAAAAGGACTTCTAAATAATAAATGACGAAACTTCATTCTGATTTGATTGATTTGGAATATTCGGGTTTCGTTTAGAGTAAACAAGTGTTAGTGGAATGTTTATTTAATTTAGAACCGACATTTTGAGTGTAATGCAAACAGTCCAACAATCACGTCTTCTTTCATAAACTTGTTTAAAGTACTCGTAATATGTTGAAATATTAAATTTGGTCCGCAAAAGTTTATTTTGATTGAATTGTTAGTACCTTTATCACGGAAAGATTTAACGACCAATTAACAAACAATAAATGACACAAAAATGAAACTTGATATTTTAATTGTACGATATTAACAGAGAAGTAATTGTTACTTTTGATCTTAACACCAAAAAATTATCTGTGTGTGTTTTTAATAATTATGATAATAAAGATGAAGTTGATTTGAGATTGTTTTGTATTTTTTTAAAGTTTCGTAACTTTATTCGTTAATTAATTATTCAAAATTTATATTTATTAAAGATTTAACATGCCTAATAAAGGTGAATATCCACTCTCTCATCACATGTTCCCGACTTATGATATATTGATATTTCTTAGAAAAAACAAATATTGAAAAAAATTTGTTTTTCTTGGACCTGGTCTCTTGAGTTAAAAAAACATTAAACAATTAAACAGAAAATATATCTGGACAGAAGATTGTATTAATTAAAAAGTGTGTACATTATCTACAAAAAAATAATTGTGAAAGAAATAAAAAACGATATAGAAAAAATGTTATATTACCTAAGTAATACATACATATACATATACGCGAATCACATATACATATATTTTTATTTATTTTGGTTTAGTTGTTGGGGTACTTTATCCATGTAATATTTTGTAGAATTGTCCGTTGTATTCCGAAACTGGAGACAAACATAAGTCAGTACGTATAGTTGTATCAGATATCTACTAGAGTGTCTGAGTTACAAGACATGGATGTTTTTTTATTTAAAGATTTGAAACCACTGCTCATAAAAAATAGTAATAAATTAATCTTGTTTGAATAAAATGAAATTTATTTTAATTAAAGCTCTGGATAAAACTTCATGGTTATGCAGTGAGTGAAGAAGATCATGTTTTTATTGATAAAAATCTTATGTTGTAAAGATATTGTAGCTTAAACTGTTTTAAACATTCGAAAAAATAAACAAAATGTACTTTATATTTACAAAAAAAATCTTATTATTATCTATACATTTATTGGTAATTAAATACTTTTTTTGAGATGTCTTAATATTATGCACTATTTTTTTAACTATACAAAGATATTTTCGAACTTACTGTTTAAACTACCATACGGTACTCGAATTTTTCAATCAATTAATACAAACATATAGGGTATATTAAAAAATTATTGTATAAGAAACGGAATTTTATCGTAATTAATGAGTGTTGAATATAATTGTATTAAATTTGGAAATCAAGAAAGCATTACCTTTTTTCCTTATGTAGTCGTCATCGACCTTAGAGGAAGTGACTAGCGATATTGGGATATTCAAACATTTTATACTGAATATTAAATTGATTTTTTGTTTTTTATGGTTTTGCAGAAACACAAAAAATTGTTGTTCAAAATTTCATATGGTTGTATATTTATATTCAAATATGTTTAGCGAACATTCATTTTCGGTCGAGCCTCTGTATCGAAGGACACCTCCAAGGCTGACAACTGAAATCGGTTTGATTCCTGCTCCAGTTTTTTAATTGCTTGATATAAAAAGAGATAAAATCTAGAAGTCGTTCAGTCATTCGTCACCCGTCATTTCTAATGTCGAAAAAAAGCCGTTCTTAAGCGATTCGTATCAGGTATTCGACATGTGTTTATGTTGAACAATATAAATTTTTGCATTAATTATTCCAATAATATTTATTATTGTTTAGAATAAAATATGTTAATCAAATTTTATCAATCAGCGTTGAATTTTCGATTCTATAAATACTTTTACTAATTTAATATATATAGTACTGTATTTATTACCACTTTAAAAAAAAAAAAAATTTAAATTATGAATATGAAAAATTATTTGAGGAAAAGCCTCACGTTTTATATCATCTCGACAACTTATAAAAGAAACATCAAGTTATATCCATGCCAGTTTATTATATTTTAAGAGAGCAAGTGGTTTTTTTTTTTATTTTCGCTTCATTAATTTTATCAGACAATAAAATGCATTACACAAAAATTTAAAAAAAATTATTTAATACATTTGATTTGTCATTTAAGAATAAAATTTAGGAGAGGATTCGTTTCAAAATATAAGTAATGAATGGAATTTAATCATTTTCCTGTTTTTGTTTTCCTCTCTGGGAGATTTAATTACCTTCTTACTACAATTTATTATTTTTATTGATTTTACATCAATAAAATAGTCCTTACTTCGTTTCGGACGGTCCCTTTGTCTTTAGGCATTTATAATTAAAAGTCGTTAATATTTTTTTGTTAGATTTAAAGTTTTGAAAAATTATCACATTCTTTCTAGCTTACTTAGGTTCTATTCGTGTTTGTCTTTTTTGTTAATATTATTGTTAATTGGTTTTTATAGATATCTATTTTAATAAGTAGAAGGAATTTAATAAAACTGATATAAAACCATTTTTATACTAATACTCCACAATCCTAAAACTTTCAGCCTAAACAAACGTTCTCGAAATATAGGTGCGACAAGAAAATTACGTTTTGGCATATGTTCGGTACAAACCAGCACAATCCCTGAAAACTCAATGAAAATTGGATTACATTAAAATCGGAATAATAGATGTTAGCTTGCTACACAAATTTGACAACAGATTTGCTCCTTAATGTCTAAAACATAAAATCAAAGAGGAAGAATAAAACTTTTATTTTCTCTATAATATAAAGCTTTCCTACCTTGGTGAAGAAGCTAAGATACTAAGATATTGTTTGTTTACTTATTAATAAATGGAAACAAGAAAGCTAAAGTTAACCAAAACATCTGACTTTTTAACTAATGTTTATCATTAATTTCCAGAAAAGTTCTAGATTTAATACAACACAAGCTATAATCTAACGTAACTTTCAGGCAAATATTTACGCTTTGGAGGTTGTTTAAGTTTATTTTTATTCCAAAAGTTCAACGCCTCTTGTGGACTTTGCTAAAACAAACCTAAACATGGAGGAATCATGTTGTGTAAAAACAAATAAAAACTTCTTGTTCAACATAAATATTTTTAAAATACGAAGATTTAATTATCATCGTAAGTGTAAAAAAAAATAAAAAAAAAAAAATAATTTGTAAGTCTTAAGTTTCTTGTCGTTATTGATAGAATAGTCCAAGGCGTGAGGAAAAAGACACAGGCATAAGGAATCTGAACCTAAACTATGCAGAGATTTTAACTAAAATTAATTTATGAAAAATATGGGATAAAATTAATGTTGATAATTATAATTAACCTTGATATGAATGGTAATAATAAACAAATTAAATACCTGATCTGAGTATGGGGAAGGTTATAAGTATTGTTGTGATAAATTACAGTAATGAAGATTGGCTGTGATTAAAAGTTTTAATTAGTATTTTAATTTAATTTGTTGATTTAAGAAAATAGGTAATTATACATAACCTAAGCATTGCTTATTAATAAAATTATATGATTCCCCAATGTTTTAATGTCTCATAGGGTAATTGTGGACTGATATTATAGCCTGCATAAAGTTTTTTAAAATCGATGTGGTTCTAAAATTGTATTAAGGTATCATAATTTATTAATGATATTGTTATTTGTTTAAAATTGTTAAAAACCATTTGTATAATAAAAGCTGTTAGTGACAGATTGTCTTTGAGGGTGGCCGAATTGGCCGAAACGTTGGACTTATAAATAAAGATAAAAAAAAAAATGTTTTGTGGCTAAAATTGGATAAAATGTATTTTATTTAAACGAGAAAGAAGTATTAGACCTCAATTTTCAATTACTTTTATTAAAACTATAAATAGTTAAAATGTTACAAATCTTTAAAACTACTTACAATACTAAAAAGCTTAATATAACTTCATTTGAAATAGATTAAATATGCTAAAATATGAGTCCTAATATTTCTAATATTCCTAAAGCTGCTCAATATTTCCCGAGATATAGTTTTGAATGTAAATTAATTTGGGTAAATATCATGGGGACTTCTACTACAAACGACAAACAGTTTATCTGTCACTTGTGAAGTAGTAGTAGCAGTTTCCATGATATTCGCCAAAATAATTTTGTTGATTTTTCGTTGTTCGGAAAAAAGTTTTGGTTTTTTAACTATATCTCAGAAAATAATAGATGTCCAGATTTACAGATTAGCTGCCTAGATTAGAGTTCATTTAGAAATTTACTCTACTTGTCTTTCTCAATATTTGTACGATTGAAAGGTGAACATATATCTATTTTTCGCTATAGATATCTGTTTCGTATTTATACATATTGGTCCAGGACCGTATATACCCCAAAGCCCATTACCAGATATCGAGGAACGAACGACTTAACCCCTCCCAATACTGGCAGAGACTAGACCCCGTCTCGTCGGTTGGCCTTCAGTTAACCTTCACCACGTCACCTCTCCCCTCCACTCTCTGTACCGTTTCTCTTATGTCTTCCACTTCTTTTTTTTTTTCTCCAAACATCTGATCTATGTAATCAGTTATGTTTAATTTCCTTTTTATCCTTACCGTCTTGCTTCACCTCGGTGCTTGGTTAGGTTATTCGAGAAGCCTCGATAGATAAAAGTTAACGAATCTTTAACCGGAGCCCTAAGAAGGTCAGATAAAACTAATTTTCAATGATATTAACTTGTTTACAATCCTCAATATTGTATCGCATGCAATATTGGATACAATAAAACGATAGCGATTAAAAACGATACGCCATAACACAATAAGGAATTGTGTAACTTGAACCTAGTAATTATAATCCTATTATTGTTTGATAAAAAGGAAAAGGTAGAAAAAATGTCCAGTTATGGATTGATAGGTACGCTCTGTGTTATAGCAACACAATGTATTTGGGCTATAATGAAACGTAGCCAAAAATTGGATCAAATCAAAAGTTGAATCAGCACTATAAAAAGAATATCATTTTATTCTCCAAAGAGATATACACAAATGATAAGGTACCCATATCTGCAAGGAACCTTTATTTCATATCATAAAGTGAATATTTTGACGATTAGTCTAACAATATTGAATTATAATTATTATGGTATTGTATATTTAGCGTTTGTCATAAATTTGTAGTAATGTGATATTATTTTTTGTAAATGTGCTTATAATATATTAATTTATTAAATAAGTGTTTTTTATTATAATAATACTAAATGGCCTTGCTGATATGGCGCGTCAGCGTAACAATATGCGTGACGTGTTACTCCCGCGATTAATTTTATTTAGTCCATGCGATAAAACATATTCTGCGTCAAAAACGAATACAAAAAGAAGAACAAGAGTAAAGGAATGATGGAATATCGTTTAAAATTGCATATTTTATTCGGATAATAACGTAAGTTTATTTTTTATAATTCAATACTTCCCGTTTAATTGCATTAAATTGTTCCGATTTAATCATTTTAATTACAAAAAAACCTGTTGAAAAAAGTACCTTCGCATCTCTTCGTGTGTGATAACTCAATTTTTAAATAAAAAATGTATTAGCTGATATCAATAAAAAAATATATACCAATCAATTAAGTTCAATATTAAAAGTACATTAATACTTAAGTGATAAAATAGTCGAAATAAGTTTTATTTTAAATTGAAATGATTGTTCCACAAAAAATGTTTTTTTTATTTCAGAGTATATTTTAGGGACTTTCTTGGTAGAGCGGTAAAATTATTTCAAGTCATAATTTTAAAATGTTCTACAGCTTTACTTACACTTACAACCCTACCAAGCAATATATTTGTCAAAAGCACATCTAGTTCGAAATTTTAAGTTAAAGTTTCAGGCGGACTTCACCAGAATGTTTTGTTCAGTTTTTGCTAAATCCTTCTTTCGAAGAAGGCTAATTGAAATATATTCTAACTATGGGAAAACTTTTACTGGATATTTTGTGTTTTTAGTAAAATTTTAAAATTGGAAATTATCTCTTTTTGTTAGAAGATGCCTTATATGTTCCATTAAGAAAACTTTTAAGTGAGAGAGAGAGAGAGAGAGTGTTAGATTTAAGTTTCTTAATGGATAAGAAGAAAACTCTTTCCTTAATGGCTACCTGTTAGCTACATAAAGAAAATGTTTCACAGAGGTTGTGAATAAATTTAAAGAAATTCTACTTTATGGAATATATTCCTTACTGTATAAGTACTATAATAATTATTATTGTTATTCATAATTTATAGTATTTCACCGATGTTTTCAGTTTCATGCAATAGATATTTTTTTTTTTTAACTTGATGAATACTGTTTATTTTTATATTACTCCAAACATAAGAAAGTCATGCTTAAGCTCGATCAACATGGAGTCATCGGATTTTTAAACTTAAGTTATTTTATAGACATTTTGAAGAAAATAAATAGAGACACAGTGTTGAAAACTGATGCACATGTAAGAATGGATTACCAGATTGGATAGATAACAGGTCTTGAGGGATACAGTTGTATATTGGAGGTGGCAGATTTGATTACATTTTCCAATTAGATCACTTGGGTTGAACCCGTTTGTCATACTCCACCCGAAGGATTTTTAATCTCTTCACCCAATCCAACATTGTATCTTGACTGTAATATTACAGTTTTGAATCCAGCACTAATTAGTGCTGTAGTAGTGGTAATTACCCAGACGTCTTTGTTTTGAAGTGATTCCTCAGTTACCAAAAAAAGGTATCGCAGTAAAACAGAGTTTAGTTATACTTAAGTATAGCTTCCCGGCCGGACCCGCCCTACTAAGCCCTCCAGGGAGTGACGAATATTTGCTTAAAACGGGAAGAGGAGACTTAATGGTTGTTTAATCGAGAAATATTTAAAAAGCGCCTGAAATTGAAAAAACGGGGTGAATTTCTGACGTTATCTTTGTAAAAACGAGGTGGTTGGGGGTTCATTTTAACATTTTAAATCCGTTTTATCCCATATCCCCATCGGATGTTTTAAGGATATGTGATTTACACACACACGCTATATATATACCACGTAACTTTCACATACCATCCTTTATTGCCTTGAAACTAGCTAGTTTGTGGAAAGTAATGCTGTATTATTTATACGATTGCTGGACTCACACACCCTGTATTTCACGAAAAAAAATTATAAACAAATTTATTCGTTTTTCGTCATTCTTCATTACCTTCTACAACTTTGTTAGTTGGATATTGTCTAAAATCTCTGGCATTTTAGCGGTATATTAAACGTGTATATTATTTCTGTTATTTCTGGTAAATATCTTCCTTGTTTTTAATTATCCTTCGCTTAGTTATAAAATTCTTCCATAAGCTATACTTAGGGATTTTTAATTATTACTAACATGGAGTGATCATTAGTTTTACAATTAAATCGAGTAGCAGAGTAAATATATACTTCGGATTAAGTCAGTTTTAAACTTCGGTATTTGAGCCTTGTTAGACTATTGCAATGAAGATAAGATATAAACAGTATTAAAGATCATTTTATTGTACATTGATGTATCGAGTTTTAATAAAATTGTTTTATTTTGATTTAGTTTCGAAAAAAATGGTTAAATGTTGTAAGAGTCGATTATGTAAAGTGGCTCTTATGGTAATTATAAAAATTTATAAAAAACCCTGGCATTTTCTTTACATAAATACGTTTTTAAGCTTCAAATAACCGTTCTTTTATCTACATGCTCACACACAATTTTTCTTGTTGTTTTATACTTTGTTAAAAATATGTATTTGAAATTTTTCAGCTTAATACTTTCTCTTACTATCTATTTCATTTATTGGTAAATACAAAATAAAATCTTATAGATATGACGCGTAATTAACATTACTTTTAAGCCACAAACGTTACAATTTCAATTAATTCCTAACGATGGATAAAAACAAAATATGATCGGATGAAACCCTAGGAGAGAACCAATTATTTCCGAAGTAAAGAGAAGGAAATTAGTTAAGATATAGGGTTTCAGGTCCCCTTCAGTCTTCGGGTCATTATCCCTTACGCAAGTTCCAGGATAAAATTTATTCTAGCGATATTTTTTTCTTAATTAGGGCTTACACTGCCTAATCAAGGGTAACATGAAAAAGGTCATGCACGGAGCTGTGGTGTCTGGCCAATTTCCAAATTATCTCAAAGGGGACCCCACGAGCAAGCGATAGCCTTAGGGAATAACCTGTCTAAAATTAGACTTTTTTATACTCTTGGAATTTGTAATTAAAAAAATATTAGATTAATTGATTTTAGTAATCTAAGTTCCATATTTAAATTATAAATTATTCTTATTAATTAAACGATATTACAGTACTTTCTTACCGTGCATAATTTTTATCTTCGAGCTTTTTCTAATTTTTATTTAATGCCAATTCTAGTTATTTATGGTTTAATTATTTGATAAAAACTGAAAGGTATAGACTGGATCAATAGATTAAGGTCCTGCCTTTAAATGGAAATAGCATCATAACTAAATTTAAAAAGTAAACTAGAAGCTGTAAACTACATTCTACAAAAAGGCGTTTTATATTGTTGATAAGACTTTACATATGAAATTCAAATTTGTAATTGCAAAATATGGTTATAATAATTGCTCTAGTTCCTTATCTGTTGGTCATATATTTAAAACCTATTTATAATATTGATAATGATTCTATTTTTCGATTTTTTTTTAAATATATTTCTTCGATAAAATACTTAGTTCTAAAATAAATAAAAAAAGTGCAAAATGTTCGATAGTTTTGCCTCATTTTTCATGACGCGCCAAAGAAAATTTTTTTTAAATCATCAAATTAGGTTTCAACACCAAAACAAAACAAAATGCAGAAAACTACATTAGTTGAATTTTTTTCTAATACCGTTGGACCGGGCTGATTTGTCATCCAAGTTGATGTTTTAGTGTCCTTTTAACACATGGCTATACCCGCTATTAAATTGCAGCCGTAAATGGTTTCGTTAAATGCAATTGAAATTATGCAATCACAAATTTATATATAGAAATGGCTTTCAAGCGACAGACCTGAGTTGTGTGTTTAGATGTGTATTATTTATAAATTAAAACGGTTTCTAGCTGTAAATCTTTTCCTTGAATGAATCCGTCGCCAGCTCCTAGCCTATAAGTTCATCGGACCTCATATAGCTTTATGGAGTAATTGAAATTAATTCAGGAGCTTAACGATTACAGCATCAGTTGAAGAAGTAGCTGAAGAAGTCACGGAAGGACTGTTAAACTTGCTCCTTAGACCTGCTAAGGTAGAAACAGAACTATCTGTATTCCGAAGATGTAGGGGGTTGGAGACGTGATGAGCACCCGACCTTTCAGTTAGATCTATCAATGGTGTAGTAGTGTCGTAGTTTATGGACCTCTTGCTATTTTATGATCTCTGCTAACTAAGTTTCTGCTGCAACACTGTCCTCCAGTCCTCCTTCCATCATCCTGCTTTAGACATAGGGTTTGCAGTGTGATTGGATACCGACAACCTTGTTAATATGTTAGTAATTCGTGAATAAAAGGTCATGTCAGTGGTATTTGGTTTTCATTATACGACCAGCAAGTGAAGACCTAGTGCAAGATTAAAATTAGGATACTTTTACTAGTGGACGTAATTTGACTATGCTTATGAATAACTTGATTAATTTATGGCGAGTTCCTAGTACATTTAAGTGATGTGTGACTTTCGTGCCTTATCTAATTAAAACAGCCAGATTGTGTCGGTTTTTTTTTTGTTTGATGGCAAGGTTCGTTATTATAATTATAATTCTTTTCTCACTACAGCAACGGAACAAATAAATTGATCATATAAAACTTTCAGATCATAATACTAATTAGATTAATTTTAAATAAAATTTTATCATTTACTTTTTAAAACTATTTTACTTCATTTTTCATGAATTCCAGAAATTTTTTTTTTTTATTTAGCAGTTCTATGTAGCTCGATTAATTTTTAATATTAAATTACTCATTAAGAAACAGAATTAATTTTAAAACACCATTACCGCATTACATTAGTTTTCACTGTTCTTTCCTTATCCGATCCTGGTATATTTTGAATTCTCTCTTTGATCCGTAGCTTCGATTTCGTTTCCATTTTAAAATCTCATATATTAAATAATTTTCTTACTATTCTTTCCCTTAACCAGATCAAATAGATGTCTTCCTATCTTAGTTTGTAATTTATTTATTGGTATATAGTGCATTTGTACTTTTTAAAAAATATTATTAGTATTATGCTAAATTTATTAATCATATAATGCTTTAATTCTTTGAGAGTAGGACCCAAAAAAGTTAAATTTCTTATATTATTGTTCTCATAGTGAAAAGGAACATATTACTTTTTTTCATCAAGAAAAAAAACATTTTTTTATCATGAAGAATAAATACATAGACTTAAACAAATACATTATGCAATATGAATCAAAAAAACCGTGCCCGTGCAGGCGACATATTTCCGTGACAACGTATACTCTATGCTAATATTACATAAATATAAATTAAAATCAATCCAATGTTATATATTTTAAATAATAAACCAGTTCACATATTGAATTCAGATATTTATTTTTGCTTGGTTATACAAAATATTTATACAGTTATACTTAATTCTAAGACTTTATTTCCAATATTCTATTCATAATCGGACGATGGTAGGAGAAATATGAAATGAGTGGCATCAATTCTGCTGTGATATGCCTGGAGAATGTCAAGTCGATCACTGTTCCTCCTAGCGTCGTTCCACTATTTGTATTTGTCAAGCAATCTAAATTGAACTTTCGCTTCATAAATTGGGTGAATGCTTTGTTTGACTGTAGATTGATGTTAAAGTCGCCACAAATCAGAATAGGCATTTTAGAATCAATCTCATACAATTCCACATCATCGTCCGACGAAACGTAAGGAAGTAGCGCTTGATGGAACATCAATCCAATATTAGCGATCGTTGAATTTGGATGTACATAAACTGCGCCAAGGACGAATTTCAGCGATACATCTTTATTGAAGTACGTTATTTCGGCCAAACAAACATCCCCGGTGTTTTTTGTCATATAAAATTTATTTGACAAATTAAAGCCAAGTCCGTTAGCGGTCGACAATGATGATATATTTCGATAAATTGCAACACCTCCCGCTGCATTTGAATCAGAATCAGAGTTTTTAATTTAATATGCATTGTTGACAAAGTGTTTTTTCGTTTCCGTGGATTCGTATTTGCATTGATTTGAGAAAAATCTACTTCCGTTACGGGACACTTTTTCTAACATGGCATCCCGCAAAATGATTTATAAGACGTTGTCACGTCAAAATCTACTTCCGTTACGGGACACTTTTTCTAACATGGCATCCCGCAAAATGATTTATAAGACGTTGTCACGTCAAAATTCTTAATACTTGACGATGACGTAAATTGAATCATATGTTCATTAATTCATCTAGGAAGAACCATAGTATCTTATGAGTGAATCATTCCCGTGTTGTCTGAGCAAAGAGTTTTTTTTTATTTAATCATTTTCATCTCTGCTCAGTAAGGATATATAATACCAAATTCTAGTATCGATTGTGGAAGACAATAAAGAGATTGTTGTCCGAGCCATCATATAGAAAGAATATACAATAAGTGTTGTCTCACGATATGGAGTTATGAATTACGAGCTATCACCTATGAGCTGCATTAACCAATTCCGAATATGGTCTTCATGATCCTACATAATGCCTTTTCCGTGGTAATTCTCTTCTGGCGTGGTTCTCAGCTATTTCCGTGAGCGTTATTCCTTCTCCTATTAGTCGAGTTGTTTGTACACTTTTTGGAAGTCCAGTTGCTTCCAAAATTACATATATAAACCCCTTGTTAGTTAGTGTCATTATAATAAAACTCAAAAACATTCTTTGAAAGTTTAGGGAAACCTATTAATTGTTCATTTAAATTCCCATTTATACTCATATGAAAAGCATTCATTATCCATCTTTATATAGGATTGGACCAATATGTATGTAATTTCTTTTTTTGAGAAAGAAGAACTTTGAAACCCAGAGTTGAAACAATTAGTTCCAGTAAAGAGTCTCCGTGAATTGATTTTGTTCGCAACCGATCACTTGCCGGAAAAGTATTTTCATTTCTTAAGCCCGGAACCGAATTTAGAAGGAATTACGTTGTTACTGACAACCGTAAAAATGCAGTAACTGCAGTGCTTAGTTGCAAATAGTTTTCTTTGGCATAAGATGCAGTCTTATGCCAAAAACAAGAGGCAATCAGAATGATTACACAAGAAATAAAATGCTAAAAATAACTACAAATTTTTCATTACGCGATCAACGATTACGAATTTCGGAGTTAACTGGCAGATACTTCCTACAGGATATGTTTAACAGTTTTTTAATACATCATTGCTGGTACAAAATTATTGGTTATGGCTGTTTTTAACTAAGTCAGATTAGAGAAATTATATTCTCAACAACTTTGGGTTAAAAAATTTTTTACAGGAGGTGCCTTTCTTGAGTTTTTATTATAATAATCATTAATTACTTCCTCAACGTAAATTTCTTCAAGTCTATCGCTTCCTATTGAGATCAGTGATAAAACTCCTTGAAGCAATCGTACTTCACAGTTTATTATTAATTCAGGCTCAGGTTATTTAGATAGTTTCTCTTGAATAAATTTTCTTGCATTCAATTTCTTAGCTCTTAAATTGTTCCCATTTCAATTTAAGTATTTTTGTTAAAGGTTTGTTTCCTTTTTATTATTTTTTCTATTGTAGCAATAATGAGCACGTATAACAAACATGTATATATTTGTCCTGATGTGGGCTCTTTTATGGATTTTGATGAATTCTCTTAATTAAATTCTGTAGCTCAATTAATTTTTATTATTTAATAACTTTCTAAAAGACCTGATATAAAAAATAAATAAATTAACTATTACAGTACCGGTTCTCTGCCTTCTAATTCTCGTACAACAAACCACCAACTGCACCTTTCGACAGGTCTTTCCTCCACGAACCTCTTCCCTTTGGTATTTCATTCTATTTTATCTCTAGCTCTGATTCTCTCACCATTTTCAAACGCAGTTTATTTCATAATTTTCTAGCTATCCACTTCCACCATTGTAAATAGATTTGGTAATTATTAGGGGTCTTCATGATCATTCGTTTAACATGTTAAATGGAAAAACTCATCTTAAATGGAGAAATATTTCCTTCTTTTACCAATTTAAAAGGATATAACATGTAACATGGTTGAGAGTCTGTTACTAGGTCTGTTAAATGGAGAATGTCATCACGAAACAGACCAGCTGAGCTTGTCACCGTTTTATTTGTTGTCGTGTTATGTTACTTACTCGTATTTTTTTTTCTTTTGTCTTGTGTTTTGGACTTTTTAAAAAAGCTCAGTAGCCAAACTTTTACACTTTTGCTTTTCACTTATTTTAGGCATGTTATAATAAATTACAGTAATAAAAACTTAGAAGTAAACAATAACAAGAAGTTTTGGAAGGAAAGGTTACTAAAAAAGTTGCTCAGAAAATCCGCTAGGAGCTCTTATTCATTTATCATTTAACATGACTTTAAATAGGGCTGCTCACAATCCTATACTTATAATATTTTACATTTAATACAATATCATGAATACCCCTGTTGTAAATAGTTCATTTATTAATACGTATATAGAGTATTTGTTCTTTTTTTAAAATTAATATTATTACTATACTAAATTTATCAATCGTAAAATATGTTAATTCTTTTATTCTTATTTCTTTGACAGTAAAATCTAAAAAACCAGCTTGAATTACGCTCATTATTATTTTTAAGGGACTTGTCCCGGAATAAATTGATAATTTATTACTATTACTTTAGGTTATTGTTATTATTAAATACACTACTGAGACCTCTTAAGAAGCTGTAGTTTAGTGACCTCTAGAAGAGACAAGAGGCTCTATGCGTTGAAACCAGACGGTCCCTCGCATACAATTAACCTCCTTACCACTGTATTCCTTATCTTCAGGTCTCTCTACGCTTCATATCATTTATTTAAAATTTTAAACTTATTCATAAAACTTTATATCTGATTCATTTTATTCCTTTATTTATTAAATGATGTTATTATGAGATAAATTAATTTTGTATTTCTTTTAATAGGTAAATACAAACAGGCGTATTTGTTTCCCCAGTGGTTAACTGGAGAGTTTTATCTTAGGGAGGCCTTTTTATGTGAGTAAACTAACATTTTATTTTTTATTAAAACATATTTAAACTATTTATGAATTCGGTTATATTAACTAAAATAAATTAAACTATTCCACAAATCTTAAATAGTAGGCTCATAAATATGTACATATATATTTTTAAATATTTTTTTTTAAAGTATAATAAATTCATTCATTACTTGTATCTTTTATTTTCGATTCTACTGCACATAATTTACCTGCAAAAAATATCAATAATTAATATATCCAAAAAATAAAATAAAAAACCTCAACATTTAGTATGAATTGGAAATTACATGGTATTTCGGTCTTCTTAACGATAAAACATTTATAAAATATTAATGCCTCTTAGAGAACATGTTGACGATTATAATAGTGTAGCATAATTGTTTACTTAGAGTTTTAAATTGGGAAAATAGATTATAAAATTCGATTTTTTAATTTTATTTGTTTCCAATATGCTACTTACTTATTTATAAAAACTGTTATTGATTTTCTAGATTATTAGATAAGTAATATTTATAATATCATTTCTATTTTTATTTTAATTAAAGAATATCAAGAAAATCATTTTTTTTTTTTAATTAAATTATTTTAGAGGATTTTTTTTTTTATTTATTTATTAATATTTACAACTGTATAAAAAATACAACAAGTAAATTTGATCATAATGACATACTCATATGATACAGGATGTAGAGAAACTACCCAGTAGTAGAACTCTAAAAACAGTTTTCTATATAAGGTCACGAGGCCATCTTCTTTTCAGGCGCCTCGGAGGATTGCCAGGAATGGAAGAGGAAGCAAGGTTAGAAACTAGTGGGTTTGGGTGGTTAGGGAGTTTAATATGGAAGGAATAATATCGGGTTCGGGCTAGATCAGTTACATAAGGAACATTTAGGTCTTTATGGATGGTTTTATTAGTAACAAAATAAGGAGGATTGAGGATTTTACGAAGAATTTTGGATTGTAAAGATTGGATACGAGAGGAATTATTTGAGATGATTAAGGTTTTTTTTTTTTAATTTTATTTTATTTTGTTATAAAGATGAAAAAACATAAAGTATATATTAAAAATAATACAGAGTAACGTGAATACATTTTACAATGTTTTGTAAAACCTAAGTACAGCGCTTAGCAATGAATAGGAAACCAGAAGCTGCTGAGACTTCTTTTCCCTGGAAAATTCCAGGTGAGCCGTTTCTCTCTGATTGTCCATGGTCCTGGTATCCTTTCACTTCCGGGATCCGCTCGACGCCGGGAAATGGAGTTCTATAGGTCGCCCGGAGTCTATCTACCTCCCTTACACTCGAAGGGACACCACGGCTCGGACCTACCATCAACATATTCCATTCAGATAAGAATTCCTTCTTTTTTTATTTATACTTTTGAAGCGTTGATAGAATAAGAAAATCTTTGGAAATAACTCTGAAATACAATGTATGTAGTAAGAGTTCTTGTGCCTGGGATAATGTGGATACCTCAAGGTCTCACTTCGACTTCGCCATTCTATGTCGCAGAGTATGAATATTTTCCGTAGGTGACTGGGAACAATAGCCTTCTTTGCATATATTGTTTGTGACTTCAAGTCGAATAATGATGGTTGGTGCGGATATACGTGAGAATAATTTATTTTTGTTTTCAATTATCATAATTTCTACATCCCAAACTGAATATGTTTTATATTGGAATTAAAATTATAATTATCAGGCGGTACATATGCTAATTCTGTTCGAATCCGAAACACAAAAAAATACTTAAATATACACTTTATACTTTAGGGGTATTCATGATCTTTGGTTTAACATGTTAAAGCGTGTTAAATGGAAAAACTCA
>NW_027115809.1:956370-979463 GCF_000696795.3 Halyomorpha halys | reverse complement strand
AAATAGGGCTGCTCACAATCTTATAGTTATAACATTTAACATGGTAAAACATTTAACATTTAACACAACATCATGAATTCCCTTTTGTATGTTATTTCATTTTTCTTTATAATTTGAAATATACTTAAGTAGGTAAAGATTGCTGTAATAGTTCATAATTGTCCCACTAAAGTTTAATACTTTTAGCGATTTATCGACTAATATTTATCTATATTTTTATAGACCAGATTAAGTTCTCTACAATGAATACCAAACTATTCATTCTCAACCCAATAGTCGAGGTTCAGGTTCATAAATGTTGGTAAAAATAATTTTTTTTTCCTAAAAATGGAGTAACATCTTTATTGCGGCATACCCTCAATTCAATCTTATCTCCACCGGACCTCAATTGTTTGTTTAGTAAAAAATTTATCTTTATAGGTTATGTAATTCTTTAATATTATTTATGACATTCATAATTTCCCTATAGGCTATGGCATTTAAGGAAACATAGATTACCTTCGACTTAAGCCATGAGTTATCTACCTATTGTTGATTTTTTTCTTCTCTATTATTTAACTCGTCACAGTGGCGCCACGTATACCATAAATATTAAATTAAGATGGTGATTCAATATTATTTGGCATCTCGACACGATGTGAACATAACATAACGACGTTGGCGTCTTTGATCCTCTGTTTATGTTAGAATGCATATTACGTAGTGTGGACTGTTTTGTCATCGCATTCGGCTTGTGCCAAGGACTGTATAGGATTCTCCGTTTTATATCTTCGACATCGATTATCTTTTATTTGCTTTAGTATAATGTCGTTTTATTACATTTTTTTTTTATTAAACTGAAGAGATTTAATATTTATTTAAGGTATTTTCAGGAACTCATTCTGTTAGTCGACGAGCTACCGATATATCCTATCATCCTAGAATTCGACTACTTCTTAAAAAAAAATAAATAAATAAGAAATTAATAATTGTGTTTAAAGTTACTAGTTGACCGTATAATTAATAGTAAAATGGTCCAGATGGCAGTCAAGATTTCTACACTAATAGAAGAAAAAACTATTTATCGGTACCCAACGTTTGGCCTAAATGAGAGCAACATATAAATAAACATTGTAAAATATGAAACTATATAAAAGATGATATTAAAAAATACATATATGTAAAAGGGACCTAAGAAACCAATAGAATATAAATATTAATTAATAGAATAATTAATAATAACAAGTAAAGTAATGATTGATAGAATTGCAAATGTACCACAGAGGTAATGAATAGTGAAACGATAATTAGAATTAATAACCAATATAGTAAAATTAATTGTACGTACTGATTGATGTAGAAATATATTTGCCATAAAATACAATATAATATTTTACAATGGTTTTATCTTGTCCCCGTTTAGCCCTGCAAAGTGCCGTTTAGCAAAATTTTTTTTTCTGCATTTTTTGCATTTTTGCAATTTTTTGTTCCTGTCTTAACGATCATCTATATCATCTTCCTACAATTAATGACTTACTTCAATTCCTTTCGATAATTCCCATACCTAAAATGATATTAATGATAGAAATCAAGGGATATAATTTATTCATTTTTTTTTAACATTTCACAATTTAATCTAATTAATGTTTTGTTGCCTAACAGCTTTAAAAGCGTTAATTCCAGATTAAATCTAAAGTAAATAGTTGTAAATTGGAAATTTGCAAGTAAAATCCCAGCACAGCTTTTACACAATCTTGATCTTGGACTTTTAACCGACAGTTTATATAAAATATATTTAAAAAAACAAATTAAATAATTGTCTTGTATGTTCTTATGGACTAGCTTTTAAAGAAATTTCAAAAAGTTTCTGAATTTTTAATTCTTTTTTTTGGTCCAGTATAAATGTTACCTCAGACAAACCCATACACTAAGTAAGCCATGAAGCTGAAAGACCATTGGCTATCAGTCCCTCCCTTGGCATTGTTATCGACCAATGAGGGGCCTCTATTAGCATCCCCTATCTATATTCGGCCATCGTCGAGAACCCTCTCAATATTTATATTGTATCACTGACACAATGGCCATTCAACAAAGGGACTTATATTGGAATGGGTCTCCTTCGAATTCGTGGTACCATCCTCTTAAATTTCGAGGTTATAGTTGATTACTTTCCAATTCATTCATAATTATTTGCATTAAAAAAAAAATTATTCGTAGGAAATTGTAGCAAAAAATTTGTCTACTGATAATTCAATAATAACCTGTATTTTTACTGCTTATTAACTCTATAAAATACAAAGTCACTTAATGAATTAAGTTTTTTTACCTTATTATCTTTTTTGTTCATAATTTTTAACATTATTTATTTATTTTTAACGTATTTATTTATTTTCTACTTATTTGTTTGTTTTAACTTCTTTTTTTTTGTATATTTATTTGTTTTTAACAGTTAATATTTAAATTTAAGATATTTAGTTGTGATGGATAAAATTATATCTTTGTTAATAACCTCATGTTAGGTTTATATCATTAGTAATATAACTGATTTGTGTGCTGTGTCTTTTTAGTTTATTGGAACTCTTATATCTGAGCAGTATGACCTGTTAAAAATAAAGTATTTCTTTCTCCCAATTATAAACTAGAGTTAATAATATCCTTTTGTTCCATTTTCTTCTGTAAACATTTTCTAAACTAAGAGTTGTGAGCCTATTTCTTAGGGTATGAAGTTGTAGTTACAATGATAAGGAACATTTTTGTACGTACCAATTCTAATGTTTTTATTCTCTTTTCCGTTTTATTTACTTTATTTTGTTAAATTTTATTCTTTCATAATTATCTGATTCAATATATTTTATTTCTGATAAATAATTATCCCATTTACTCAAGTAAGCTTTTAATTTGATAGAAGCGAATAAACAAATTTCGATTTTTACTATTCATAAAACAAAATAAAAGTTATTAATAATGTAATAATAATAATAATTTATTTATTTGTTTATGGGGCAACCCCCTTACAAATATAGTTAGGCTGTAAAGTACATTATTTAACAATCATTGTAATAATAATTAAATAATAAGAACAAAAATCAACAAACTAGTAGATTATTGTATACGCTAATAACAAAATAGTATACCTAAATGGTGAATTAAAAATCATTTATATAAGCTACTAATTTATAAATTAAATAATAATAATAATCTATAAATTATTAAAGTATTATATAAGCTAATAACAAATGGTATACCCAAACTGAACGTATAATAATAACGACAATCAACAAATTATTAGATTAATATATAGTCTTATAATAAAACAGTATACATAAATGGTGAATTAAAAATAATTTATATAAGCTAATAATTAAAAAATAAAAAAATAATGATAATCTTTAAATTACTTAATCATTATATATGCTAATATCAAACGGTATACCTAAACTGGGATTTCTGCATTTATTAATGATGTATTAATTAATTAATAATTGTAGAATGATAATAAGCAATAATTATGTAAACTTTATCGGTACTAAACTATTCTAATATCATCCTGATTAGTGACATTATCTATTACCAAATCTAACATTAAAGAAACTACCCGATTTCCAAACATATGTAAAACTCCTTACAAACTTCAGAATCCCCAATCCTTGAAACTATTTGATACCGTTCTAATATTATTCCTTGGAAGTTCTTACTCCGATCTCTATTTCTAGTATCGTTTGCAAACTTGGAATAATTTCCTCTGATCTCAGCAATATAAAGGGCTTCACTTTTCAAACCTTGACCAGGGAATCTTCCCTATCTCAAAACAAACTTACAAACTTAGAGTTTCTGTTTCACAAAAAGCTCTCCCCTCCCCTCTTCTCTCTTTGATTCTTCTATCCTGCTTTTAATACTTCCCGATGCTCTTCTCCGTTACCGTCTCAGACCTTAAGTTAATTATAACTTTAAAATCAGATATAATTAATTATTGCAGTATTTTTAATTCATTCATTCATTTAAAAATAAATTTCACAAAATATCTCATATTATATAATACAACTATATTTTTTAATAAATAATTCAAAACACTATCCAAATTATAGTCTCAAAACTTTTATTTCTTTTACACGTCCAACACACTTTTATTACAACCTTGCTTGTTTTTGTAATAAAAGTGTATTAATAGTGTTTAAAGAGAAATAATTTTGACTGTGGTTTTTAATGGATATTTCACTTATTAGATATAAATGTTTTGACCTGGGCAGAATAGCCTTTATGAAGTTTTTGGAATGGTTAAATTATATGTTTCATAGTGAATTGAGTAGATTGTCCCTGAAGATGGCCGAATTGGACGAAACGTTGGACGTGTAAAAGAAATAAAAGTTTTGAGACTATAATTTGGATAGTGTTTTGAATTATTTATTAAAAAATTTGCCAGTCTCAAGAAAGAATTTTAAGATTATAAATAAATAATATAACTATGTTTTTTTTTCTTATTTTATGAAATTCCTTTTCAACTCTGAAGATCCTACGATTAAGTAAGCCTTTTGCGTTATATATTATTCCTCCCTAAGCTAAGGTTTCATTTTATCTTTATGACCTTATTAAAGGAAGACGCATCCTTCACTGTATGATGTATAATATATAATTGGCGTCCTTGAGGATGAGAGAACTCGAAATACACAACGTGTAGTTTATAACCTGAATATTTTGAGCAAACCCTAGTTCCGCGGGCCTGTTCTGAGTCCTTGGCAACCCACCTCTTCTACCATTCCGGCTGCCAAAAATTATAATAAGTTCAAAAACCTTAACTCCCTGGTTTTACGATATAATTATTAGCAGTTGTTCGCTAAATGTGGGATGCCAAAATGTTTCATCAGATTTGTACTTTTTCCTTACTTGTGGTCATGGACATATCGTTGGTTTCCTGCAAGACCCTCGTGGCTCCAAAATATTCGGTTTCCAGATTTTTATACCAATACAACAGCAAACTCTTTTACTAGGAAAAACGTTTTAACTTACTTTTTATCTTGCACATTAAGATCATGTTGGAAAATCGAAGTAGAATAATCAGTACTTTTTACTAGTCCATCTCATTTATCCCCCCCCTCGCACTATCGCCAATCAAAAAAAAAAATAATAATAATACATATTTCTAAAGGTTCGCTTACGAGGAATATTTTTTCACTTATCTACTTAATAGAGGAGAGAAATTTTTTAAGGGTTCAGGCAAGCCTTGAATCAAAAATGTGTGAATTTTTAATTTACGAACTTATTAATTTTTATAATGCTGTTTATTGTTGATCGTGAATTTAATGTGAGAAGAGTAATAAATAAACACAAATATAAGAAACATTTTATATAGGCCGACGTTTCGGCCTAAATTTCATACTTTCATCAGGACTGAAAAAAACCGAGATAACAACCACAATATTTTAAGAAAAAAAATTTCTTTTTATGTTTAAACTTTTACGTTTGCAATATAATATTTTATTCTACCTAAGTATCATTTTTTTATTTTATTAAATTCTTGTTGGTTGTTTTGGTCTCGCTTTTTCTTTTTAGCCATGACGAATGCCTAAAATTTATGCCGGAACGTCAGCACAAATAAAAAAATTTTCATCCATTTGAGTTTATTATTATTCTTCTGACCGAACCCTTGACTATCTTTCCTTATATACTAAGTTTTAGTTATGATATCGAACAATTCTGATAATTGACTATCAAATGTTTATTAATTTCTTAAGAGCTAGTCAATTTTTTAGGATTTTTGCATGAAAATTAAGATGGTGTGCTAGTTTTTATAAGGATTATATAATATTTCGAATGGAATTTCATATTGTCCCAGGTTCGAATCAACTCCAGAAAGATATTTTTTATTTACAACAGCTGTTACATAGCCATGCTTATTCCAGTTACTTTCACTTGTTTGGCGAGGAAGTGCCGGCGTTTAGCTTAACGAAGATCAGATATTGGCTGGTTAAAAGCACATTAATTAGTCGAAACTAATTTAGGTTCCAATAAACTCGGTAAATCGATATGTATTCCTAGGTTACTTATCATAAAAAATAATTATTTATTTATTCAAATTTATAAAACTACAACTAGTAAATGTGAACTTACGTTTTATGGTATCAAGACTTGTGAAACGACCCTATTGGTCCAATACCACTTTTAGGAAAATTATGTAATAAATCAATTATAATAATTAATTATTAATTAAATTGATTTTTTATCATTTTAATTTAAAACCCTATTAATAAATTAAAATGATAAAATTATCATATGCGGACTGAAAATATTCACTGAAACCTTTCCCAGAAATAATATTTTTATCTAAACTACTGATTTCATATCTATCAATTTGCTAACGACACCAAAGTTTAATCTGATGACTGCAGTTGGATAGGTGCGAAAATTCGTGCTGAACAAAGAATTAAATAAAACATTTTTTTTTCTCAACCAGATTTCTTAGTTATGTCTTTTGTGTCTATATGATAATAACAATTAAAAACGAAATATGTAAATAATTTTAATAAATTTACGTAATATGTTTAATTAACATTTAAAATTAGGTGAATATTAAAAAATAACCTTTATTTTATATTATTCATTATTTTATAACAGGTCACATAAATTACTAATTTTCCCTTTATTTATATTGTAATATTTGATTAAATTTTTTTATATTTTTCATTATTTTTTTTTTAGTGTATTGGGATTGATAAGTGTCTTTTTTCCTCAAAAGCCAATATAATTTTATCTTATTTTTTAAAACATTCTTTCTACGAATATTTAATTGCTGTACGAAGTGTAATTAAGTGACTCATTAGGTTTTTTCATTAACTAGTAACTAATTACGTTTTGTTCAACGAATATTTGATTGTTATTCGAAGTTTAATTAAAACTATTTTTTCTTACTTTTCGCCTTAAACTTGTTAACGGTGGATCCTATTAAAAACGTTTTAATGCTACAAAATAAACAAAATACATCTTCCTGGTTAAGTATGGTTTAAATTATTTCTAAAAATTATTTGTCGATGTAATTTTTATGAGGTGGACTTAAGGATTGATCCCTTATCCTATTTCTATGAAATGTTTCATTCCCTTCAACAGTGATCCGGAATGAACCCAGAACTCATTTATTCCCACATTTTCTACCAGGATGCTGGCCTAAGA
The DNA here is from genome assembly GCF_000696795.3 of Halyomorpha halys. Classification (NCBI taxonomy): domain Eukaryota; kingdom Metazoa; phylum Arthropoda; class Insecta; order Hemiptera; family Pentatomidae; genus Halyomorpha; species Halyomorpha halys. Next base: position 972,323 of record NW_027115809.1, on the reverse strand, counting down.
GCGGGGAGTGTAGGACTATTATTAATAAAACAAATATTAAAAAGAAGCCGTGGCCAAAGGTATTTCAGGAGCCTGTCGTGAGACGTCTAATCATTGTGGAAGTTCTGAATTTTATTTCTGAGTTTATGGCATGATTCCACGACCGGCGAATGTTTTTATAAACCTGGCAGTGGGTTCCTTTAGTTCTGCTTCGGCTAGGGCAATCCTTATCTTAACGGCTCTTCTCGGAATGGCAGGATACCCGAGAATATTTTTCATAACTTTGGTTTAAAATAAATAGTTTTTTTACCATTTTGTGAACCTTTCGTTGACCGCCGTTCTAACCAGTGGGCAAGCTTTACCATTAAAGGAGACTGCGGACATTTATAAGAGCCGTAATTATTCCTTAATAAATATACAATTTATTTTTTTTAAATATTTATTTATTGCTATTTACAACTGTACATTATAATACATTTAGTAAATCTGATATAAGTTAAATTGGAGTGTTACAGGCGTGTAGAGAAACTATTGGTAGCACTCTAATGACATTTTACATTAGCTGGTCCCGTCGCCATCTTTTCAGGCACCTCGGAGGATTGTCAGGAATGGAAGAGAATGCAAGATTATAAACTAGGGGGTTTGAGTGGTTAGAGAGTTTATAATGGGAGGAGTGATATCTGGTTCGGGCTAGATCGGTTACATAGGGAACATTAAGATCTTTATGTATGATTTTATTTGTGACAAAGTAAGGAGCATTGAGGATTTTATGAAGGATTTTGGATTGTAAGGATTGAATACGAGAGAAATTCGAAGGTTTAGTGGAGCCCCAAATCTGTGATGCGTGCACTGCACCATTTATAATTTCTTTGGATTCACGTAAACATGTTTATATCAAAGCAAAGATACTAGGAACACCAAATGCAAACTTTTTAGTTTTTAAAATTATTTTACGTAAAATGTTATAATTAATAAAAGAAAAGACAGTTTCGATATTAAATATATTAATTTTTAACGTTTGAAGTAAAATAATTAATATTTAAACATCAGGAACCTCAGTTTATTCTTGGTACCTATAGCCAATATTTTACGAGGAATTTCATGTTGAAGATGGCCTCACAAAAGCGTAATTAAACATTCATTACGGCTAATTGAAATTATCTTCAAAGAAATATTGCAGGAAAAGGGCTCATGTAAAATTTATTCCATGATTTTCCATCTCAAATATTCTTGGTATAACAAAATAATAAAAGCCTAGAATGGCTCGTATTTATTTATTTGAATTTCTCGTAACTGGAACAATTCACGATCCAGATTTCAGGAACCTCCCACGCAAGAACACATCACGGGCTAGGGGAAATAAAACAAAAAGGAAAATCCTTTTCCCGCAAGAGAGGAAGGTTGGCCTAATAAAAAGAAAAGCTCCGTGATGGTAGGCAGTTTCCACCTCCCCGCCACGGCTCTAAACTATCGGTAATTCCATGCTTTCGTGTGACCTGCAAATTTCGTACAAATTTTCCAATTCCGCCATCTCGAAGGAGTACGCCACCCATCTCATTCATTGCATCTTCCGTGAGCTCCTTCAAAGCAGTATAATGATAAAGAATTTTCTTGTGATTTTCTCCTGTACACCATAAGATAACAATTATTAACTTTATCACTGCTGTATCATCCGATATTTTTCAGCCTAATTTAAAAAATTATTTATTTGGTGATTTTCCTCATCTGAGTCATAATGACATAATTTTTTATTTGAAATATTAATTTTGAAAAAATAATTTTAAAAAACTATAGGTCGATTGTATCCATAACATCAATAAAAAAAAAAATTAAAATCATATTATATTTACTGAAACTGTGAATATTCGTTTCACTTTATTGACTTCAACGTTTCAAGGAAAGGGATGTGCAAGTACGCCTACGTTGCTGTGTGGAAATGCTTAGCGAAGTGCAGCGTCAACGTTGTCGGTCCACTAAGGCCACGCTAGAGTCGTCTTTATTTACTTAACCATAAAAATGACATCTACTGTATTTTGAAGTTGACAAAATAATATATGGAACCTATTAAGTTGAATTAGATGGAACACCATTGTTCAGTTATTCTCCAGCGTAATTGATTCTAGAATTTCCTTTTCATTTCCAATAGTTTGAAAATGAGAAGAGATATTTTAATGCAAGATTCTTTTAGTAAACCTAATTTTAAAATGATTTTTATATTGGTAGTTTTCCGATCCCGTGGGTGCAGAGAGCATAAAGGACAAAAAATAAAAAAGTTATATTTTTCGGATTTTGACGATTAGCTCACAAATGGTTTGAGAATCGAACAAATTTGGAATTCAATTTCTTGTAAGAATCTGTCTTTATAATTCTGGTATTTATCTATCGATGCGTCATCATCATGGTAGGCAATAGATTCTCAAATCCACAAATTTTGATGAAGGATTATCAAGAGACATTCTTAATCTTTCTTCTTTAAGTTTCTTTGATTTTTCATACTGCAGGGCAGTTGCATAAATCGTGGGATTGGTAAAAAAAAATTTTTTGTTTGCGATTTATGGTTTCAAGACGCGTCTGATCGAAAAAATCACCTATCTAATTTTTTTTTTTTTTATTTAGATTTTCGATTGCTCCGGAGAAGAATTGAAAAATATTACAAAGTCTACTCAATGACTAAAATAAAGGAAAGCAATTAATGAAAAAACAATAAACTATTGCAAAAAAAAAAAAGCTGTCAATAGAGTCGTAAACACCATGTTGTATATGGTGAGGATTGCCAAATATACTTATCCCCTCATTAAAATTCAAGAATTCCTGAATACAATACATTTCTGGGCTATTCAAAATTAATTAAGCTTAAAGGCTAGTAAATCAAAGGCTTTTGTGTTCGGTCCTAGTTCCCTTCTCCCAATCCCTTCCTCTGATCCCTAGTTTAACAATTGATCAATAACCAATATCTCTCGAATTTCCCGGCGCTGATGCTTCGTCGACCCTTCCTCAAAACACTTGTCAACTATTGTTCTATATCTCATATTCTGTATAGTTAGGAACTTCATTATAGATAGGGTTGTAAGTTGTGATTATAGAGTAGTAGTAATGAGTGTCTTCTCTCAACAATTTGAAAACGCTAAAATTAAGAATTTTGAGGAAATACTTTAAACTGCGTTTAGTTCACCTCTGTAAACTGCGTTTAGTTCACCTGTGTAAACTGCGTTTATTTTTTTTTAAATAAAAAAAAAAACTGCGTTTAATCATTAACAACTAACATCTTACTTACTAAAATTTAAAACCAATAAATCCTCTGAAATAAATAAGTCCTCTGAAGTTAATAAATTGATAGTTTATCTCTAATATGTTGTTTTAAGAAAAAAAAGTTGTTGTCACGTGTATTCTTAACAAGAGAAACGTTCATTGATTAAAATCTGTGGTAATTAAAATGTCTCGTACTTGAGGAACTTCAGTTCAAAATGTATTTTTTCAGAAAAAAAAAAATTATTTTTGTCCAGAAGAAAAATCATACCCAATGAACAAAACTTTGTTTGTAGTGAACAACCTCCTGCAAAGCTCTTTAAAGTAACGATTTATTGGTATAAATAATTTAGAATTCCGGTTCAAAATGAATTTTTTAAGAAAATGGATAAAATGCTCCTTACCTGGCACATAATTATAGAAAGTCAGATAATTTTCTAATTATTCAGATATATATATATATATATATATATATATTATTAGTTTATAAATTATTTTCCTCTTTCTTAAAACACTTATTTTATTTTATTTCTTGGCACTTATAAAAATAACAGAGGCAAAAGATATACTAGTCAGACAAAAACCCTTTTAGAATAGTTGAGATTTTTCTCCACGCTCACTTAGGTTTATACTCACTCCCTAGCCGATATAAACACGCGAATCAGAGCTGCCAGGCAGCTAGAGCTAGAAGTTCTCCTTTACGACCCAGCTATCAACCGACCCTGGATAAGTATACTCTTAGCTGGGAGCTCTTGTGGCCTCCTCCTTATCCCTTCGCTAAGACCATTATCCGAAAGGGAGGGACTTGCTTGTCCTCCAAGGCAGTAAAGTCTCGTCGTGGCCCCCTAAAACCCGGCCGTATTGCCCTTATATCTTCATTTAATTCCCTAGGAGGGCTAATTATGCGCGAAACTGAGGGGGTAAGGGACATTAAATTTAATTAGCCGTATAAAACCGTAGGTAGGAACGTGTTCCAAGTTAGTACAGAAGTACCTATGAAAATGGTCTTATGATATCAGTGTAATTATCCTATTCGGAGTGTCGTTGCCTGGAGGAACTAAATCATTAAAAGGGGATAACTTAAGCAGATTAGAACTTTCGTGGTTAATAACTGAAGTTCCTCACAATAACCAGGTCACAACCAGGAATTTTATTTATCTTTTTTGACTGTTTTTTAGTTAAGGGTGGAGTTTGCTTTGCTATTATGAATTTATTTCCTTATTGAAATCATATGAACATCTAATCGACAATAAGTTAATAGTGTATGATAAGTAGAGGTCTGATATTTTTGCAGTAAAAAATCCAAAATATTTAGGTAAAAATCTAAAATGTTTATAAATACCCGAATCCTGGACTAATCATCCTTTTTTTAAATTTATAATATTAACATATGGATACTAACAAGATAAGGAAATTACTTAACCTTTGTTGAATAAAATTGAACTATCCAAATGCTCTATATATTTAAACAAACATACATAAAAACTTAATTCAAGTCCGTAATTAACGCGCTATAAGGAAGCTTATTGTATTAGATAATTATATACTCCTACTATGAATGTTATAATTCAATTTTTCACTCGATATTTGCCACTTGTGATACAGTGCATTGCTTCACTCCAATTTTTGGTAATTCTAAACTACAAATTTTACAAGAAAAAAAAAAATGAAATTCAAATAAACAATTATTGGCATACATACATAAATACACAAAAATTAAAATGTGCAGTTTTGTGCTGAAAAAATTCAAAGCATCATAATTTGTGGAGAAACACCAAAACGTGCAATATAAAATCAGCGATATTTCAATGTATTTTTCATGATTCGGGTATTTCTGGAGATGTTCTGCGGAATTTGAAGCTTGGGACTAAAAGCAGCAGTTGTACGAAAATGAGGTCTCTAATAATAAAAAAATTTCCACAACCATTGCGGAACACGGCAGCAACTGTCACAGACACTACTGCTATGATGTAAAATATATATTAGAAAATATAGGATAGTTGCAGTACTTTCCTGCCGAGGTTGATCTGTCGTGGAGCGACAGTGAAGTTAATATACTGTTTATTGTCTCGGTGCGGACAGGACACTGTCATACTTTCTCACTTTCATAAAAGTTTTAAATTTTATCTTGAATTGCAAATATTCTAATACCGTAGACTCGGATATAAACTTGAAATAGTTGTTCAGAACGCCTAATCGAGAGTTGCTTGTATCGCCGCCATATTGAAACTACTCAACCATACTTTTAGCGATCACTAATTAAGCACCGTATAATTTATCCAATCCATTTATTTTTAGATAACGCCTTGCAAATAATCAACCTAAAAACTCATTAAAGCTATCTTCAACAGTTTAAAGATGGGCGGCTGTTGCAAAGGCAGAGCAAACACAAAGAGGTCCTTTCATAAGCCAGTTAGGACACCCTGCTCTTTGTTAGGCCGCTCGTCTGATCCGACCCAAAGGGTACTCAAGAAATACAGGACCTTTACCATCTATATTTCCTTTGTAACATTTCTCTTTGGCAAGGAATGATATTTATTTGACACGAGAGTATCGCGGATTTGGATCGGAACGGCGGCATTCCTGAGAGAAATTGGAATGCAAGTCAGGTGACTATCTCCCTTATGTAAGGTGTTGGAGCAACCTCCCAGCTGGAGGTAAGGTGTAGCTTTCAATTCTGACGTAGTCCTGTCTTTTGTGGTTATGGCGAATTCGCGAATAAAATCAACATTCTTTATTTATTTTTTTAAATACATTTTAATAAATATTTGTTGTAATATTCATAATGCAAGTTGAGGATAATTTAGAAATTAAAAAAAAATTTCCGATCGGTTTATATTATTTATTTATCTACATCTTTTATAAACTGGAGAGACTATAGAAAGGATTGTTCTATTAAATACAATTTAAAAAAATTTATTTGTCCAAGATAAGAAAAAAAAAACATGGAAAGGGAAAAGTAGGAAACTGTGTACAAAAGAAAATAAAAGCTGAAATATAGCTTAACAAAAAAAAAAAAAAAATACTTTTTTGTAAATTTCAAAATAAAAGGGTGAACAAACCTTTGTTGAATCTGTTCCTTCATCTGTGAGGAAAACTATTTAAAAGTTACCACTATCTGACATGGAAGATGCTGATATCCTCAAGAACTTCTGCTAGCAGAAACATCTGGACTTCCTTGATGTTTTTGAATTTGAAAATAGTGAGAACAGAAGAAAGGAAAACCATTTCAAACCGCAATAAACAATGATAAATTACTTTCTATTAGAAGCTCTGATAGTGCTATGAAATTGTACGTAGATATGTTGGTAATTCGTTAATTGCTCTCCGAATAATCTATTTTCTACTGTCCCTGAGCGATTAAAAAAAAAATATTACTAAAAATGGCTACTTTCTTATTAATACTTCAACTAAACTTCATTATATTTCGCCTCAAGCTCAAGAAAAATACATTGCGCTTTTAAATCCCTCGCTTGAAAGTATTACAGCCTTTTTTTGAACCAATATTTGTTCGGAAATACAGCTTGGAAAGGCTGTATTTACCTGTTTGAGGCAAAGACCCAAACCACACTTACTGACCACTCAAATAGGAAGAACCTTGGTGGAGATTTAAGGCTGTTTGGTCTCCTCTTACCTTGGCAAATTAAAAACAAAATAAGAGATTTATTTTTATTTTTTTTTTTATAAATATTTAATTTACAATTGAATTGACAAACAAGTTATATATTAAAAAAAAAAACTTAGCTAATTTTATATATATTCTTAGAATATATTTTGCAAAATGTTATCCTCAGCATAAAGATAAAATCTTATATAAGGAAAACTATTCTTGGTTAGAGGATTCGAAATAACTTAGTAGTTTATAATTCTTTTAAAATGAAAATTGGAAACCTTCCAGGGAATGGAGCCATAACTCAGATGTATTTGTTGAATTTTTATAGGAAAATGTGGCATAATAAAAAAATGCCAATTGATTTTTTACATTTTCATTTTAGTTATGTATATATAGATTGTATGTCTACATATATTCTATATTAAATAGAACAAAAATATGTATAAATCTCTACGTCCCTTACAATCATACAATCAGTTCTTACTTTCAGTTTCCTCGACTCGAGCATTAAGTATTTATTTGATCAGCTACTCAGTTATCCCCGAGGGGTATAAGAGCCCGGTTCCTAGTCCCATCGGGTAAAATCCTCAAGGGTTTCTTAGTGAGAATCGGGATTCCGAGTACAGTCTATTAAACTGATATATCTGCTTCTTTCTTTTCTTTTTTCAGCTAAGTATAACAAATGTGTCCGACAAGATCGCAACATTTATCGGTCGAAGACAAAATATAAAAGACTAATTAACATTAAATGAAATATTTTTTGTTATACTTTTATTGTATTTATTGTAGCCATGTAAAAGCTGCAGCGGCTTATAAGCTAAAACTGTATAATTATGAAATTATTTCTAGAGATATAAACTAACGATTTAATTTTTATAATGCAACTTAAATAAAAAATACTACTAAAGGTGATTTGAAAAAGGCAACCAATGATAGAATAATATTAATACATATACTGATACCAAACCTAGTAATAAAGAACAACAAATGGACGAATGAAATAAAAGTCATAAAGAGGGTAAGAATGATAATTTACTACTAATAAATTATAATGAAACCAACGAATTCCTTAAACGTGAGAACTTATAAATAAAGGGCTAGGTTTATCAAAATAAATATATAAAGCTACGTCTATTCGAAATAAATGAAACAGAGGCCACAAAGTGGATAAAAAATATTATAGGCAGATTATTGGGTCATTAACAATCATTAATATACATAAAAGTAAGAAAGTACCCTGTAAAAGATTTCTTAGTGGTTATATTTATTAGTTGTTAATAAATATGTTGCCAAAACTAACTTTTGGATTTAGAATTGTTTCTTCACTAGAAAAAAAAAATGCAGGTTGTTTTCACTGATTTAAGGTATTTCCACCGCATCTCGTTTATATCAAATTTTCAACTGGAAGATGGATTCAGTCTGTAATAATATTTTCATATTTAAACAATTAATTATTTAATTTTAAAGTAAACTAAGTAGTTGAGGAGTAAATTTAGTAATTAACAGCTGGCAATTACACACAGATTCCACCGATGACGGTGGGAGTAACAGTAAAAGCTTTCATAGCTACTATAATCGGATAAAATAACATTCACTATTGTATTATGAGGATTTCGTTGATAGCTGGCTCGTGCATGACGAACTTACTTTCAACGTGGAAACTCCGCTTTAACTGCTGTCTAGAAATAATAATTGATGAGCTCCCAAAATGTGATTTTTCGGCATAAAAGCTTCTGGCCTAATCTCACCGGTGCTAGTAATGAACCTGTCCTTTATCAGAAGGTTCTTTCTTATGTACCAAAATTTAGAAATATTTTAATTAGGGCATTACAAAGAAGTTCTGTTCTCATCTCTTTTGGAAAGGTTTTTGAAAATATCAGTTATAACTTTTTTTATAGCTAGCTCTTCAATTGTTCCGTTATCTCTCTAAATCCAAAGATCAAAAAAAGGAATAATTGCCGAGAAACTAGACCAGGGTTAGTAACTACTTCAATGAATAGTTTAATCTAAATTCGGTTACTCAAGTATTATTAAGTTCAGATATATAAAAAAGGAATTTTTAGGGACTTTCATTTTTAACGACCGAATCGAAATATAAAGTGCATCCGCTTACCTAAGAAGTATTGTCAATTATTGTTGTAATGCAATCTTTCAAAATAAACTCTTATAAAAAAAAGAGAAATTTTAAAATTTTTTTTTTATTACTTTTAAGAACAAATTCATTCCTTCTTTGATAAATTCTGCTTTTCCATGTTATATTATATTTAATTACATTAAATATCCACTGATATCTTGATTTATTTTTTTAATTTAAAATTAATTTTATTCAAGAGAAAACGTCATTAATTGAAATAAATTAACATAAAAACAAAACTCTACAAAATTTTATAAACCTTTTTGAGATAATTCTCATTTTAAAGAAAACGTGTCGTAAACTTGTGATTTCTTGCCCTATAATAAATACTCTACTTTGGGCAGAACTAAATAATTAAAATCTCTTAAATAATTAATAAAAAAAACATTATTTACACTGTTATACAATGAAATATATTGTATAGGATACAATGATGATGAAGTATTGTTGAATATTGAACATCCTTGTTGAATGTGACATCTCGACCGCTCAGGTATTGCTGGGCAAGGGGCTGCATCCTTCTTTCGTGGAGGCGTCCCTATCTAGCAGAAAATATTAGAACTAAAGACTACTCACTTTTTTCATCATGAGAAGCGAATTTTTATTTTATTTTTTTTATTGATGATTCGGTCAAACCAAAAATCAATAGATCCCATCCTACAAACTCATCAATTTATGATCTTAAATTCATAAATTAAAAAGCAAAATGTTGCATGTCCGTTATTCATTTTTCGTTACTCTTTTTAGCTCTGTATGTAATATATGATTTAAATCACTTCATCGATCTGATAGATATGCATGATCGCCTGCCTTGTTAAAAATAAATCTTGTTTGCATTTTGAACAGAGGTTAACTACCTCTTAGCATGGATGAACACGTGAAATGGAATTCGTAATATCTTCTTGTTAATCTGTTGTTAATTACGCTGAATTTTCTAGTACGGTAAGCATCTTGTTTTAATTAGCAGAAATATTGCTATCCCATGATATGGTTTTAATTTTTTTAACATGTCTGCTAAAATTTTATTATGAAAGATTAAAGAAATAATCTTTAAAATCGGTTGATTAAATGGAAGAGCATAGTCTAAAAATAAAATTGCAGAGTTTGCATCTAAAATGAGCTTCTACCAGGTTAGAGTTGAGTATTTATCTAATATTTGTATTTAAAAATATAATTCGTTCATTTCGTACCTGAAATATGTAGCTACAATCATTAGCTCTCGTGTTATCCAATAGTTGGAACCACCATTCTCGTTGGTAATTTTTTTTTTTTCTTACTTCCTTTATTATAAATAACAATAACAATATTAATATATACCTAAGTATATATTAATATTGTTATTTATAATAAAGGAAGTAAGAAAAAAAAATTAGCTGTGTAATTATAATTATAATTGTTAATTCTATTTATAAAGCAATATGTAAAAAAAAGTACAATAAGTCAAAAAATGCCCAAAATGTTTTTTTATGAGTAGAACATGTCAAAATTAATATGGATTTTCCAAAAATAAAATTTTCCCCAAATAGGTAATAGAAGCTATGGAGGAAGGGGACAGAAGGAATACAACGCAAAATTTCCTATAAAATGCTTAGCCAATTTCAGTTGTATTTTGACTTGTACTGTTTTACCGCCATTCATAGATAAATGCTTATCCTTTAGAGAAAATAATAATAAAATTCAAACAAATTTGAAAACTCTTAAATGCTAGGATGCGAATATTTATGAAAATGTACAGTGTAAACGTGCAGACAGTCAGAGGTCTGCAAAAAAAAAAAAATATATATATATATTTAAAGAATGAAGACTTGACTCTTTAAATTTCCTAAATCTGCAAAATTTAACATGAGTGGAGGTCAATTTTTAAATGTTTAAGTTGTTATGAAAGAAATTCGTTACATTTTTCTCAATGTTTTAAACATTTTATGAATTATTCCACTAGGTTCGCAGAACTTGATAAAATTAATTTTATGAACTTACTTCTAAGCAACAAATTCTTGATTGATTGCATACATGTTTAACGCAATATGAAATTGTCTATATAAACTCCGAATTCGTTTTTAAATATAAGTCTTGAATTTACCATCGTTGGAATTTGGTTGAGAAAACATTTAAGCGTGCGTACACACTCTGTCTTAGCTCCATGACTTAATATTTGTTTTTCGGCTTCAGCAATCTTAAATGTATGATTTTTGACTGAAAATACTGTCCTTATTTCCCAGGAATAATTGAGAAAACCAATCATCCAAGGACCTGTATCAATGCACATATAGACAAATTCAAAATTGGCATATTTTTTGAAGATTTACTCTCAAAAAGTTATGTTTACTTCAAGTACTCCTATTACAAAAATTATTGTAACTACTTTTTGTACACTATGAAAGCTCGATCTTGTCCCTCGAGATATCGTTATAAGTGTCATTGAACCCTTTGCAAGCACATACTTACGCTTAATTTACTTTAAAGTGACGGTCTTCCTATATCCTATTATGTCCACCACAAGTAAACTTTATAATATCCTATATTTTATCAACTTGATATCAGACGAAATAAAACTTAGTTTTAACTTTATTTTTAAGACCGTCATCATCTGGAACCGAATTTATGTTAATCTTTTATTATGCCGTTTTAAGTTTCTATAACTAAACTATTTTTATTTTTCATAGTTGAAAATAAATGCTTGTATTTGAATATTTAGAAGTAAATGCGTAAGTTTTAATAAAAACTATTATTTCTTTATTAAAATTATTATAGATTCTGTTTGTACTCCCTCACCTCATATATTATTGATATTTCGTTTTTATTAAAGAAGTAAAAACAAAAAAAAACTTTAATTAATTTTAACGAAATACACGAGAGGATGATGAAAAAAATCTCCTTTCCTTTTGTACCAATTCAGCTGGTTAACTAATTGAGGTCTTCCGGGTTTGTGTCAATTGTCCTTCTTAGCGAAACTTTATTCGTATCAGTTTTGAAAAACTACCGAAATATTTTAAAAGCTATTTGATTTATGTCAATTTTTTATGCTATTGATCAATAATTATGTTTATTAATTAATATATTTTATTTATTTTTCATTTGATAAGTTATATCGAAATTCACACTTGAGTTATCCAAAATTTACTCATCCTGTGTTTATTTAAAACTTCTCCTGCTGGTTTAACAAAACAAAAAAAAAGTTTTTAACTATCTAGAACTATATGAAAAAGTAAATAGTACTTCATTAGAGAATTGACAATTACTTCGCCCATACCCCACTCTATCAACCCCGATATAAAGCTATCGTAAATTCTATTAAAACAACCTAACCCAGTTGTTTGAGCCTGAACAAACTTATCACAAATTACATTGTAACTCAACGCTCAGAGCTTACCAAAACTCTTTAAACTCTAAATCAGTCCTTTCAAAGCCTTGAAACAGTTATGGAAAAATATCATTTTTAAATCTCCAGAAAAATTCTTTATAGCTCGTTTGAAAAATCAATTAATACAATAAAATTAATAATAAATATAAACATAGTTTATGGAATGATTTTTATGAAATAAACATATATTGCTGTAAAAATAATCTACGACAATATGTTTTTTTATTTTATTTCGAAACTGTATTAGGTTTTTTTTCTTTCCTTTTTTTAAATTTTTTTTTTACGTAAATGTAATAAATATCAAATAAAAATTAATCGTTTAAGGGTATTCCCCGAAGCAATATAATAATGATTGTTCATACTTGATAGAGATAGATAGTTTATTGGCTAATTTATAATCTTTTAGCCGTGCAGTTTGGCTTATTTAGTGTTAGTAGTTACTAATGTTGAATGCCAATGAAAGCATTAATATAAATTCGTATACGTATAAATAAACATAGTTTATGGAATGATTTTTATGCAATAAACATATATTGCTATAAAAATAATCCACGACAATATGTGTTTCATTTTATTTCGAAACTGTATTAGGTTTTTTTTTTTCCTTTCCTTTTTTTAATTTTTTTTTTTACGTAAAAACGTAATAAATATCAAATAAAAATTAATTGTTTAAGGGTATGCCCCCGAAGCAATATAATAATGATTGTTCATACTAAATAGAGATAGATAGTTTATTGACTAATTTATAATCTTTAAGCCGTGCAGTTTGGCCCATTTAGTGTTAGTAGTTACTAATGTTGAATGCCAATGAAAGCATTAATATAAACTCGTATACATATAAATAAACATATATTTAAATTCCCATTGCTTACTGTAACTTAATATAATTTAATAATACAATGAATTAATTTTTTCCCCCTAATAAATAATTAAATAGTTATTTCTGAAACCTAAAACAATATAAAAAAGTGTATATCTTAATATGATTTAATAACATATTGAATTAAATTTTTGTTAATTAAATAGTTATTCCTACAGTTATATAAATAATTAAATGATTATTTCTAAAACCTAAAACAATATAAAAATGTGTATATCTTAGTATCATTTAGTAGTTTACTAAGAATTAAATATTTATTTATATTTAATAATTAATTAGTTTTCCCTAATACTGTATAGATAATTAAATATTTTTGACTAATACAACATAAAAAAGTAAACATGTTAATATAATTTAAAAATATAATGAATAAAGTTTCAAGCCTTCCCCTTGACCATGCCCCTGGTTTTGGTATTTATTAAATAGTAATCGTATTGTTATACACATTATGTGGATTCATAATTTTTAACAAAAAGAAATAGATCTTATTTAGGTGTATGAATGATTTTACATACTAATACTTATTGAAATATAAACTTTGTTATTTCCAAACAAAAAAAAAATACTAGGTATGAAATTTAAAATTTAATAATTTTTGGAATATCCCACTGTTAGTACTATTGGATATATATAGCCGGTAGTTTGTCGTTATAAGGAAGGGAAGCTCTATTGTAAGGCCCTTCCTGCTAATAATGAGGCCGAAATAAATCGCCCCCCTCCGTTGGATACAAATTGGAGAAGCTAACCCCCCCTTCTTAATAAGGGCTGTAAAACCAAATCTACTGGAAATGAAAAGATCCTCCCAGATTAAATTTAGACGACTGAGACAAACTCTGCCATAAATCCCGTAGCTTCTCTCTACTTCGAACCGATTCCGACTCCCCTGAAGCCATCCTTTTGTTTCCATCTCTTCAGATAAATATACGCAATGACATCTTGAATCGTATCTGCGATAAACGAGACCATTCCCCCGGCTTCGAGATAAGAAACGGTTTTCAGTATATGATGAATTGGATCCGCGAGAGATATATTTTTTCATCAATAATTAATAATAAAAAAAAAATCTACAGAGCAATGCCCTCTTATAATGCTACATGAGACCTCAGATAAATACGGCTCTGTTTTAAAAAAATCGATATAAATAAAATAAATAATTCAAAATTGTCATTATATAAGTAATTATAACAATCAAAAGTAATAAATTTTAATTTAGTTAATATTTTCTGAGTAATTTTCTTTTATGTACATATTAATTTCTTATGCAAGACTGCTTTGGTTTATCAATTATAATAAAAGGTAATAATAAAATATAACCTCGACGTTTTTATTGATTCATCTCAACTCCAAGGTTCCGACCAATCTGACCATTCTTAAGGCCATCTATTAATTTACAACTTTAATTATAATATTATAATATTTTATAAAAAAAAAAATATATGAATTATAAATTATCTTACCTTAATTTTAATTTCACAGCCTCACCATAAGTCATTAAAATGTTAGAGGTTATTATGCCTTTGTTTAATATAATATAGTCAATTTAACATATAATAAACTTTCGTAATGATTTTAAACTTTTAACTAAGATTGTTATTAAAGTAGTAAATCAATTAATATATGTCCTTGAGAATGGCCGTTGGAAGTAGAAATGGAAACGTTGAAGTAGAAGTTATAATAATGTTTATTATTATTAAGGATAAATTTTATTATAATTGATTAGTAATATTCTTGTTCGAAGGCATCAATATATAATGTTTTCTTTTTTTATTTTGTTCTGGGCTACTCAGTTACTTTCATGCTTCAAAATATTTTTTATTAAGTTCACATCGATAATATATTCTTCTTTTGGAATTTGTGAAAATGCCTGAAGATGGACGGACGATCCGAAACATTAGAGAGAAGGGTATATTATTAAAATAAAATTGATTTAAAAAAAAAAAGTATATATATGTTTTGTTAATAATGCACGCACTTACTGTGTAAACGCACCTTAAGACGTCATCATCATTCCTTAATATGCATTGCAATTTGGAGGACCATCATTCGATTTTTTTTTTTTTACTCAAAAATGTGTTGAGTACTGCCATTTAGCGATATGAGAAGGTTATAGTCGTTAAAAACGGTTTATAGGGAATATGCCGGTCGTTTGGCAGCTCGGCCTTATCGTTATTAGCTAATATTAGAAGTAATGTTCCGCAAATAACGTACGCACTAACTTTTATGTCGGTTCTCCTTGGTCTATGGAGCGTTTAAAAATAATTATTAGGAAAACAAATGGATAAGTACGCCTTTAACAATTAGCCGGCTCAGTTTTGAAGTTAATGGAGTAGTGCCCAAGTTGTAAATGTTTAATAGGTTCTCCTCAACCGCAGGCTCTGTTGTCTGTGTTAAGCTTTGTTTCTCTTTGGTTGTTTCATGTAGTTCATGGGGGGGCATTCTTAGTCACTATTTTAATTTACATTATAGACGCGTTTGAACAATGAAATTTTGCTTATAAATATAACAATCTTATGTAATTATACTAGATAAAATTCTGATGTGTTTAACCTTAAAAAAAAACATATAAATTAAATTGACATCATTATTAGAACATGTAAATAAAATTTATATCTTGAAAAGTTTTAAATATTTCATAATTTTTTCAACATTCTGTGAATTTTCACAAAATCTTCTGTGCTTTATGAATTGATACCAAACACATTGAAAATAATATTATTATTACGTGGTATAAAATATTTTA
>NW_027115809.1:937987-951259 GCF_000696795.3 Halyomorpha halys | reverse complement strand
CTAATATTTGCTTGACATAATAAATAAAACTAATATTAAAATAAAATTAATATTGCTTACTCTTAAAAATTAAAATAACACTGTTTAAAGAAAACTTACAATATTTCTATACTTCGGAACCAGACTGAAGTCTAACTATTATGATTTTCAGGTTAATACATCATTGTATA
Organism: Halyomorpha halys; assembly: GCF_000696795.3. Taxonomy (NCBI): domain Eukaryota; kingdom Metazoa; phylum Arthropoda; class Insecta; order Hemiptera; family Pentatomidae; genus Halyomorpha; species Halyomorpha halys. The sequence goes on along the minus strand of NW_027115809.1, from coordinate 951,089 downwards.
TTGCATAACAACTTAATACCGTTGAAATATCGCCTTTTGTTATTTTCTAAGGATTGTAATAATGCAAGTTCTAATCTATGATTGAGCAGTTTTTGTGCTCTTATAAAAATTTTAGCTTAATCGTTAAAGTAAACTTAGTACTCATTAAAGAAAACCTGCTACCGTAGGTACTAAGTACTCTTTAAAGGAAAATTAAAATACTTAAGCGTAAATTATATGTTAAGGTCTTTCTTCCTGGTTCCGACCTCGTTAAGTTGACTTTTATTTTGTATTGATGCTACGTAATAAAAACTCGACTTTCCCACTCTGGTTAGGATAGTTTGGCAACCTGTAGGATAACCCCCTTCACCACCGTATGTCAACTTACGCTAGAAAGGCAGTAAAAAAATACAGCAAAAATGTTATAATTTCTTTCAATAAACTTTTATTACCTCATTTGACCCTTCATTTGGACGTTTTCTAAATTTTACTTAGTCGTATTTTTGTTATGAAATTGCTTAGAAAGGTATGAAGCTGCATTACTTACTTCAAGTATAAAATATATACTTCAAAATATAAAAATGTCTACACATAACCACCTTAGTGCACAATGGGAGGCGATGCCACACAGCCTAAAATAAGTGTGGTTATTAAACCTTATTTCAAAATTGTCATTGTTAAATTAATATTCTTTATTAATTTATAAAGTTAAGTAACGCATTATCAATATTTGACGTTGGGCTTAGCCTTGAGGAAAAGTACAGCCACTGTGATGAGCAGTTTCTAATTAATTTCAAATTGTCGAGAGCAGGAGGTTCTCTTCTCTTCCCGACTACTTAAATTTAGCAGTCACTCAGTTAATTTCTCTTCCAAGAAGTTTTTTGAGAACTGCGTTTAAGAACGAGGCCAAACCGTATAATGGACTCTCAGGAGCAAAATTAACTCGCCTTCGAATTACGGATCGGTCGTTATCGTATTTATCATTTCAACAATAAAAAAATTTAATTTTCATAAATTTTTATTTATTTTTTTCAAGTAAATATATTTCATATAAATAACATTCAAAAACTACCGAATAACGTCTGAGTGTAGGCCGGAGAACCAGTGGTTGTCAAAAACGTAACGAAAAATACTGTTAAAGGTACTCTCTTTTACAATAATCACAAATTTTCAATTCTGAATCTGCTCAGCGGAAAACATTAATTAAAATTTGTAGTTTTCTTTACAGATAGAACCTTTGTTTATATTTTTTATGAAAGTAATGGAAATTTACTTAGTACCACTGTGAAGTAATTAAACCTCATGAATTAATTTTTTTTTTTGACAATTTAAAACTTAAAAAACCTATTTAGTTTATTTAAAAATTAAATTTTTTAGGAGTTACAAATCAAATTTTTAAGTAAAATTTAATTTATCCACATGACATGCTACCATAATAATTGTTAAGTATAACTTTAACAAAGAATATTTTGACTTAAGATAAAAACTCCTAGATTATAAAGGAATTGAGAAATAGAACTTTCGTTGAACTTGCTTTAAAATTTTTTTAGATAGTTTATTTTGTTGCTTAATGCCCTTTTTCATAAAAAAAGATAACGTGATATAAGCAACCATGAAGTCGCAGTGACTGCTTTATTTATGTATACTATATCACCGTATGGAATCAGAATTGTGGAAGGTTTTGTGTTATTGTTAACTAATAGATACTGTCACACCAATGACTCGACTGTGGACTGTCGCACCTTACCGACCTTATTTGTTTCTTTTTATTTATTACGTATCCTTTAAATGTTTATATATCTATTAAACGAAGACTTTAAAACTACTGTCTAACGGTCGTGACATCACTACTCTGAAGAGAAACTATCATCGCTGAAACAGACCTAAAGAAATAAAGACGCACTTCCTAACTTCAACCTTCCCTGTATTTATTCTTGAATTTCATTTCGTTTTCTTTGTGTTTTTAATGAAGTTATACGTTAAGTTAAATTCTGTTGAATAATTCAACTGACTTCATGAATGACACATTATTAGATGCTTTCTCGTCGTTAGTGTTCCACATATACCTTACAATAGGAATGTCTCGTTATCTATATGGGATCTACGGGCCCATGGTTCATGAGAAAAATAATTATCAAAGTTATTAGTTGCATTCCTAAGGAGATCTGTGTACGTTCAGTCGGAATGACTCATAATTCAAAAACACTCACAGCCTCCCCTCCACTTCAAATTACCCCTACATGACCCGTCTGAAGGTTTGTCTTCGGTTTTACTTTCATAATTACTGGGTCCTTTAAAAGACATACAGTTCCACCTGATAAGATCATAAAATATCTACTTATTTTATACATTATTATAACATTTTACTTGATTTTTCCCCCAAAAATGAAACCCGTTTGCTCTGACTGACGTAATCAACTGCCCCTCAGCATTACTAGATGCATCAAACGCATTCTCTTTTAGATTAATTTTTATTAATATATTCTTGTTTGAGAGTGGTTTAGTTTATTTAAAAACAAATTTGATCCTTTTTTTTCTCAACTTTATTCTTTTCAAAACCTTCCAACGTTTCGACCCTTTGGTCATTTTCAAGGATACCTTTCTTTTGTTGCCATTTTCTTCTTTAAAAATCTTAAAAATGCCGGCTAATTGTCTTTGTCCCATCTATAACTTCTTGTATATAATTCTTTCTTAAATTTTAAAACTTTTACTAACCACTTCTCTTCTTTCTTTCATTTACATTTGCAAACCTTCAACAGCATTCTCTTTTATTATCAATACCATCCACCAAATAAATTAACCATATTTATTGATATTTATTTTGTGACCTAATTTCACACAACTATTATTAGTAACTGTTTTCCGGAGGAGTTGATGTGCACCTGAGCGTTGCTAGCTTATGGTCAGAGATTGCAGGCCGCCCTGACGCAGGCAGGTCCAACCAGTAACTCATTTACAAACTCCCGCCCTCCAAGGCCTGCGAGGGACGAATTTAACCCAAATGTGGCCGGGGCGTTGACCCCATTAATCAGTTTGCGGAGGGCTCTCCGATAAGCGCTCGGTGTAAACTGTAAACAACCACCGAAATGAGTTGCTCTCTCTCCTCTTCTTATCTGAAGAAAATTGTGATAATCTGTGGATAGTTTCTGTTTCTGAGTGTTTGTCTAACAAGATGAGCTGAAGAGTTTGATTAAAGATTTAAAAAAAAAATTAAATAAAAAATACATAACTATTATTAAATATAAGAAGATGGTCAGGGTTGCGGTCTAAAAAAGAACAAATAGTTTAAAACTATTTTAATGTCCGACGTTTCGCCCCATTTTGCAGAGCTTCATCTGGGCTAAAAAGATACAAAAAAAAAAAAGAAAACTGAGAATATTACAACAATAATATGATAAAATTTGCTCATTTATTATCATTTAATATCATCATTATTATTATTTTTATTTTTATTTATTCTTTCAAGACGTTTATTTAATCTCTACTTTCTTTTTTTTCCCCGTATTGTTTTTGTTTTATGTACATCTCCTGTACTTTTTTAACTGTATATTTTACGCATTTTTAAAAAATTTTACTCTTGCCATTTTTAATTATTTTTTATTCTTACCATTGTTTATTCGAGTATATTTTATACTGATACTATTTTATGTCTTCCTTCCTTTTATTTATATGTAATTACTTATCATTTTATTTTTACATAATATTTATCCTAGCTTAAATTACCTTATTGTTGTAATATTCTCAGTTTTCTTTTTTTTTTTTTGTCTTTTTAGCTCTGATGGAGCCCTGCAAAGTGGGGCGAAACGTCGGACAGTAAAATAGTTTTGAACTATTTGTTCTTTTTTTGACCGCAACCCTGACCATCTTCTTATATTTAAATCTTTACGGTCAACTATATATACATATATATATATATATAACTATTATTAATTTATTCATAGGAAGATCATAGGAGAAAAAAAGTTTAAAATTCCTCAAATATCAGTTAATTGCTACTCAGTCAACGTTGCACTGTTATATTGTATATTAATCTACCAATCCACGCATTGCAACAAGCGACATCTAGTAACTTTGGCATACAAGGCTTTGATGAGTAATCGCTTGAAGTCGCCAAAGAGATTATTTCTTGTCGCCTAATGTCGCTTTTTTTGATTTAACGATTAATTGCTTATTTTCGCTTCCACTGAACGAGAGGCCTTAAAAGACCAAAGCCGTCGGCCAGTACAATCTCATCGTCTAATCTAACTGATTATTTTAGCATCACCTAGGACAGTGGTGCTGGATCCAGAAGTCAACTGATGTCAAAAATTAAAGGATGTGCACCCCACCCACACTCTCGTCTTGGAGTAAAGGGGGAACATTTGAAAACTAGGTTGCTTAAAATTTTTTATCACTTTTGAGAATAATATTATGTTGATATTAACAAGCTTAAAACTTTATTTCATTGTAATGTAATGTATTAATTTATTTTTACTGAATTTACTAAATTCTTATTATTTTTTACAGGTATGTTAGCTGTCATGTATATTTCTATTATCGTGAGTACTTAATACTTTTTGGACATTAATATTTTTAGTATATTGTATGTATTTTATGTTTATTCGAGTTAATTACAATTAACTTAAATTTGTTTAAGTGTTATTTTTAACAATTTTATTAAAAGCTATGAGGATTTAACTGTTTTTTACTCTGTCTTGTAGCAAGGGCTATAAAAAGGTCTTGTTACTATAATGCTTTTGACGAAAATTATAGAAAAAAAAATTATTTCTTTAATAGTTTTAAAGTGGCATTGTTATTTAATAAATACAAATATACAAGTAGAATACAGTTTGGTAGATATTATGGAGACCACTTAAGACAGGTCGGAATACGTTAGGGGGCTGCAGAGGCAGGTAGGAGTGGCCGACTGAAGAGCTGAGGTTAAGCCTCTTATATAAAATAATAAGAGAGGTCAGCGAAGGTATCGTATTTCGGATTACTGGAAGAGGGCCTCTGGAGGTCTGGAGGCTGGATTCTCCGGCGACGTGGGCTTTATGAATACATCAGTCCTTTGTCAAGGCTGCGAGGGGTTGCGAAATTATAATCTCTGTGGCAGCCCCCTCTTAGGGACCGGTCCTGTCTCTTATATTTCCCTGTATTATCTAATCACATGTAAATCCTCCCATTATGATCAATATAAATATGAGGGGGTCGCCGCGTTCTCAAGTGGCCGATGACAGCAACAAAGAGCTGAAGAGCCGTTGGGAAGGAGTCAACACTGTTTGTTTGTCGTTCTTCGTCTGATGGCTCCAGGAACAGAGATGATGGGTTCTTGGCGATTCGGAGGGTGACGGTTATGATTGAGGCGAGTAGTTATGATGGATCGGAGCGTTCCAGTCTACGAATATTGTTCCAACTATCCTACCTCATACATAATGTATCTTAAAGAAACGCACTAAAACTCCAGGAGCTAAAGATATAATTGAATTTTTACAAGATAATCTGCACATTCTTAAACCTACTACGTTTTTCAAACCTTATTAAATAATTAACTAGCCAATTTTGTTATCACTAGAACAGAAAAAGGCAAAATAACTGGAATATATTGGCTCATCGACAGCACATCAGTCGTATTTATGAATCTTTCTTAGGAATACCTTACTTATGGTTTTCTCTATATTCACAACTTGTTCCCTTAACAAAACTTTCGTTTTATAAACTTTTCTTTTGTAAAATTATATGATAATAACAATGATATTGGTATCAGTGTTAAATTGTATTTTAATCAGTCCTTTTGCTGATATCAGATTATATCGGTATATATATATATTTTTTTTTACAATAAAATCCCAAGAATTTATCTACATCTAATACTGATATAAGAGAACGCTTCTGCCTCGGATTTATGTTGAAAAATAAATTTCCTGAAAAAATTATCCCAGGCTTAAGAAACACAATGCACATAAATTTTGGTTGGTTTCTCATTGCGTTTGGGTTCAATTAATCATTTATAGCTTGCCTATTACCAAATAGTTTTTGTTTACATTAATATTTTATATCACGTAAGTAATTTATATAATATAATAAAATGATTCATATTAGTTTATACTATCTATGTAATGATTAAATAATAATTGGTATCATTTAAATAAATTAATTAGTATCCATGTTAAGTCTCAACACTCTTTATTATATGATCAAAAGTCCAACGTTTCGGCCTATTTGGCCATCCTCAAGGACATTCTAAATTTACACCTCACATCCAATTATTTAAAAAACGTTTTGCAGGCTATTCTGCCTAGGTCGTTAATTACAAAACAAATTACCCTATTTAGTCACAATTTCATTAATTTTTAAAACTTTTAGTGCTACAGATTTAATTTTAATATTAAAGAATAATTAATATTCGTTATAACATGACTCATTATCAATATAAACCACGGGTAAGGCTAAACTTCATATCATTCATGAAATAAAGATGCAATGATGGAACACATCTATGAACAACAATGTTTCCTGTCTTGTATGAAATGAAGTTAATATTCATTACAAGAAATAATTTATTATAGCAACAAAATTAATAATCCACTTAATTAAGCTGTAGTAAACATTTGCAAGCTCCATCCCTTGACCGTGTAACCGAGAATAGACTTTGAAGAATAAGCGAAATCATCAATTGTTGGAGCGTGCATTCTCTATTGAGCAACATATTCTGGCAACGGTCAGGGAAAAATCTCAAGAGCGTAAATTCCTATATTAAAATAGTAAATCTGTTTTCGTCATTTGGATTTTTGCCAGGCCTGTGGAAAAATATTCATTTTTTTTTTCTATTTTTTTTTTTCTAGAGAATTAAATGAAACTTGCCAAATAATAATCAGCCAATTCCGACCCTTTATAATTTCATTAGTTGAGCTTGAAAAAAAGCAGTCATCTCATATTATATTTCATTTTTTATATTTTAAAAGTTTTCACGACTATATGGATTTAATAATAATAAATAAAAATATCATATGAATACAATAATAATAAAGTAGTAAATAAGAATACAATTTGACTCCCATTAGCCTCTTTAACGGTGTTTCATTTGAGAGTGTTGTTAATTCTCTAACCTTCCTCAGTTCTTCTTTAGAGTATTCAAGTACCTCGAGAATTTCCAAAGGAATGGGCTACTTTTACTGTGGAATTTTACTTGGAATTAATTTTACCTTTCCTATAGTACTAAAAATTGTAAAAACAAAATCGACGGATTTTTATAGAAAATTGAATTCAAAAAACAATTTTAGCTCTTAATTTGTTTTGATTTCCCACACTTTTGCCTCGCAAATTATCAAGAGCTTAAAAATGTATACTATGTAAGGCTTCAGAACCCTTTCGATCAAAACAAGTACCAAATATGAATTTGTCATAAAATCGGATTAGCTATCCTTATCCGGAAAAAAAGTGGTTCGTTACACGCATTACACAATTTTCACTTCCTAACCAATTTACGTTACTAAGTTTTGTGTATATTAGTGAGCTTGTATTGAACTTAAAGCTGTTTTTGAAAAAAAATCCCAAAAGACAAGAGAAGGCCAAAATTATGAGCAAAACATTTTCTTTCGCTATAAAAATTCGTATATTAAAGTTTATTTATTTATTTAATTGTATTTAGTGTTGCGAGGTGTATTGATTGTAAAAGGAAAATGTAAGGGAAAAATTGTTATATCATGTAATTATATATATGTTCGATCATGGATTGATTGGTATGCTGTGTGTTGTAGCAACCCAATGTATTTGGGCAGCATGGATTTTAAAGGATACAACAGTTTAACAAAAATATATAATAATAAAAAATATATATAATAATATAGGTTAATAGGGACACCCCCTACGTTGCATGCGCATGTATATTGTAGGTATATGTATGTATAGTAATAATATTAATAATATTTTCTCGTCAAGTGACTATTAAAATTTTAGTGACAGTCTTTTCAATCAAAATTCAACTTATTTATACGAGATCGCCCAAAATAATTTTCAAGGTTTTTGGAAATAATTTTCTTTAAGTGTTTATATTGATATTTGATAGAATATTCTTCAATCCTAGAATTTTATATTGTTTGATGATTTATATATTTTTATTTTTTTTTTATTATGGGTGTTACCTTTTAAATTGGTTATTATTAAACCTATTAAGTTCAAAGTACATTTACAATCATTTCAAGTTGATGCTCTACATTTTTTCATTATTTATCAAGTCTTTAAAATAACAATAATTTAATTTACCAAACTCTAGATCTCTCTCGGCCATTTTCTAATTCCTATCTCTGTTTAGGAAAAAAGGTCTTTTCTAAATTTCTTAATTACAAAATATATTTCACTGTTATTTAGGAAATATTAATACTTTTTCCAATTTCGGTTAGTTATTCCAAAGATAACCTGTTATTTCATATTTAAAAAATTAAGCCTCTGAGTTGTTTAAAATGCTAAGCACGTTTTCGAAATAAAAATTCAAATGAATCGACTCGATTTTTCTGCAAGATCCCTTTATGAAAATTAAAGGAGAGGATTTAAAAATGAAGAATACAGTGATAAAGCTAGTGGTGGAGGGGGTGGAAATGATTACAACTGACCTGGGCTGGAGAAGGCGGAGTGAATAACCTTTCTCCGATTCGTTCCGTTGCCGAGCAACCATTTATTGAATTTGCACTGGAAATTCTATATTTAGGTTATGAGATCCATTTACAATATATTGTGAAGCTTCACATCGGAGCTCTAATTTTGTAAGTTATCTGGATGTTGTGTCCTATGATTAATATTAGATGATGATTCGTTACCTTTTGTGAAGTTATTAAATACATTCGAATTGAAAAATCTTAATCGAAAGGATAGAATAATTTATATATCTAATGCGGCTATCTAAGTTTTGAAGATAGAAAGTAACAAAAATAGGTTTAGTGTTTTAGAAGTTTGTAAAAACATTTTAAAATCGGCATGGTTTCCCCACCGAAACATTCCTTTTCAGAGTATATTAGAAACTATCTAGGACACACGTTTAAAGTAGCCTAAGTCAGAATTTTCTACATACTCAATTCAACATTTTTCTGTTTCTCTGTTCTAATAATCTGATTTATTTTTGTAATAATATTGATTTTTTTAATTAATACTAATAATTATTTTTTTTAAAAATGAAGTATACTTAAAATATAAATAATAGATTATTTATTCATTCATTATTTATGAGTGAGATAAGTGAAAGAAAATTAAATTCCTTACAAATCGTTTGAATCGGACCAATATAAGTAAAGTTGCTTGAAGTAAAGCCGGTTGAATTTTGCTTCCATGTTATTGAAGTATAATATACAATTTTTTTATTAATCCGAAGTCTTTACATCTTCTTTAACATCCCAGCAGATCCTCGTTGGAAGGATAATTACATTCTGAAATAAGAACAAACTCACAAAAAAATAATTCTCTGTTATATTAATGGGCATGTGGTGTGAGTACCTCAGATATTGACATAACTTTACTAATTATCGTTCATAAGAAAAATAATCGATATAGGTCAATTAAAAACGATATAATTAGATTTTTTATAGAGGTGTAGATAGTTGACCGTAGATTAATGCTTGAAGAAGTTTGTTGGGGGGTGCGGTCAGCAAAGAGCAACATAAATAAACAAAACCATATTTATTTATTTTATGCCGACGTTTCGACCTGAGTTTCAGGTCTTCATCAGGGCTATAGAACAAAAGAGATAACAACACATTTAGAGTAACATACAATTGAAAAGGAATAGTAAACAAACAAATTTAGAATTATATAAAATATTGAATTAAATTATAAATGATATAAAATGATAATTGATAATTGAATAATACAAGATTTTTTTATTGATTGATATTTGTGGAATTGTATGGTAGTAAATTGAAAACAGTGACAGATGAAATATAATATCATTTAGGTAAGAAGATTATAATATAAGATATGTAAGTAGTGTCTAAAAATTGAAAAAATTAAATAATTTAAATTGAATCTACAAATTGAACATTATGACAAACAATGAAAAATAGTGAGTGGCTTATATCTGAATTACATTGTGAGTATTAACTTATATACCTATACTAATAGGTACTAGATTTTTTATAATTTATATTTTGTATTCCCATCTAAACTTTTAAATTTTGTATCCACATCTTTTTGCCAGAAAACAACAGTAAAATTAAAAAATAAATAAATCTGAATTTATGCACTAAAAGCCAATAAGGTGCATTAAAATAGAGAATTTATTTATTTATATATATATATATAAAATAAGCATGAAGGTAAGTTTTAAGAACGATTATAAATTAAGGAATTCGTTCAGAAATTGAATTTTCTAGAAGAGAATAACAATATTTAAGTAAGTGAAGCCTGTATGGTAACTCCTGCTGTAAAAGTAGAGATGAGGTCGAACTGACTACTCCAAGAATAGGTCACAGGAGACCTACCTCACAAAACAAACTGCACCAAAATGTAAGCATTGAAATAAAAATATGACAGGAATAGCCATATTTAGCACGTTAATAGCTTTGAATTAAATCTTGATATATCAATAACTCTTAGAGACGATGATAGAACAGTAGTATTCAAATTTTTAATTTTCCATGATATAAGCGTACTATTAGAAATATGTCATCGAATTGATTGAACTCCCAGAGTGAAAATTTTAGGAAAGTACAAAGTTTGGAAATTAATAGCTATAAAAAAATAAAATAAGAATGATAAATAATATATATATTATATTATATGTACACATTACAAACTGACTCAACTACTAACAGCACATGGACCGTCCAAACACTGCTTAAAGAGATTTCATATAACTGACACTGATTTCTGTAATTGCGATGTACAAACTCCACAAACTTTCAATCACTAACTTTTTTCGACTGCATCCTGTACGACCAATAAAGATTCAATTTAATAAAACCTGCATAACGCACGGAGGGCACTTAAGCAATCTGAAATCTTCGGAAAATACAAGAAAGAGTTGGTGGACTTCATCTCTAATATAGATTTAGCCCGAAAGTGATCATCGTATGTACCCCAATTGTACCTATTATATAAAAATTAATTTAATTATGTTTTGTTCTAGTTCAATCGTTAATTCCCATATATGCTCTGTATTCATATTCATTTACTTTTATTATCCATGTAGTTTTAATTCTTGTTGTCTTTTGTATTAAATAATTAGTTGCCTTCTCTAACCACATGTTCTAATTACATCATTTTTGTTATTGTACTTAATATTTTATTTGTTTTTTTTTTTTCTTTTGTGTTATATTTTCTTTTAATATTTTTTGTAGAGTACTATAACACTTTCCAATGTTAACACCACATTACATACATACAGTATGCAGTTTCGCATGGACTATGTACACTTTTTAAATAAACTCCTCTAGGTTTACTATGCTAGAAAAAAAATTATATATATATGTATAGTTATAACTTTTTTTTTTTTTTTTGTAACAATTCTTGTCTATTACCCAAATATTCTTCTGAAATAAACTCAGCTCAATTTGTAATAAAAACAAGTTTTTCACGCTGTTTTTCGTTATTCTAGAACGTACCATTGAGTTTGAAAGCAAATGAATAGCGATGCAAGAGATCTCTAGACCGAGGAGGGTCACACATCCCTGTACTGTAATAACCGTGCACAAAGGGATAAGCGAAAGAAGTAAAGTACGTTGAGGAAAGGTTCCTATAGGTAATGATCCTATATGATAAATGACCGGAGACTGCACCACAGAGCAAGTGCATTTTTCGCGAAGACGAGTTCTACTCCCCCACTAGAGCCGGTGCGGTGCATTGTGCATTGTGCATCCGACGTTCTCACGCATAAATCACCTTGTTGCAGATTATCTTATAATTCTTATGATACTTCTCTAACAACTATCCCTAGAGTCTGCCAACCGTTCTCTTTATCCCACCCTCCTCTTGTCACTAGGAGCGCGATTTATAATCGCCTTCAATGGAAAACTTTAATAGTGGTGCAGTCTACATCTGGGAATGTGCAGTGGTCCTTGTCCTATATCACTAACTGCATATATACTTATTACTTATATTCAAAATGGATTTGTTTAATAAGTTTAATAGGAATATTGTTTAATAAGTGCCGGTAAAAGGCTGTCTTATTATTACCGAGTTTTAACTTATACAAAATCTTGATAATAATAGTAATTCCACTCTTACAAAAAAAAAATTCAACCTTATCCTAAATATCGACTTAGGCTTATTTAAAAATGTTTTGAAATATACTTTTGAATCTAAAGAACTCCTTTTAGATTTTTAATATATACCTAGTTTTATGATATATGTTTTAATTGGCATAATTTAAATTTTTCTTATTTAATTGTTGTTGTTTTTTTCTCGCATTCAAATAATGATATTGCTTACTTGTCACAGTTACCTATTACTTTAAAAAGAATGTCGGACAAGGTTTCTGACTATTTCTAATTTTTTTTTTTTAAGCTCCTTATTTAATTCTCTGAAAACTGCATTTTGTGGAAAGAACAGATTTCCATTTGCTGCATAATTACCTCTATTTCAATATTAAAATAAACACTTAAAAGGTTATAATAAAATTCAGGGAATGATCGGTTTTTTAAATAAACGCTTTCCAAAAATATTAATATTTCAGATCTGTAAAGAAGTAATGAATGGATTTTTAAAAAATCGATAGTATACCGATTTCACACTAATTACTGAAATTTCAACCATCATATTTTAACATAACCTAAAAATGTTCTCAAAATGGAATAAATTGAGTATTTTGCCCGTTATCAGACTGCAGACTGACAGATATGGAACCGAATTTATTCCTAAAACGTTTAAAATGTAAAATATGAACGGATTTTTTAAATTAAGGGATTACATTCCAAAACAAACTAGATCTATTTTTATTTATTTATTTATTTATAGAACAGTTTCTAGTACTAGATTATCAAAAGGTAAAATGTAAGGAAGACCAATAAAATTAAATTCAAATAAAGGTAAATTCCAAGACCAATAAAATAAAAAAGTAGTAATTGTATTGGAAACCAAAATGTTTTAATGAAAAATAGCTGTATATAAAATGTTTCGAAATTAACTTTAATCATATATATATATATATATTCTTTTT
>NW_027115809.1:934684-936937 GCF_000696795.3 Halyomorpha halys | reverse complement strand
ATATTGTATTGGTCTATTGACATCCTCCTGAGTAATTGTCTTTATTTATATTTGTATTTATTTTATAATAATTTTCGGCTTTTCAACCACTGAGGTTATGTCTGCATTGTACAAATGATTTATAAAAAAAACTGCCGAAGGTACCCAACAAGATATATATATCTGCTGTGATACTCTCGTCATAAGTACTCATGTGAGAATCCTATCCTGAGGCCGGTCATTACCAAAACTCTTGTAAATTTTAGATTTTATCAACTACTTTTAGAGACTAAAGTTGGTTCAATAATTCTAAGTTAATTGTCCCTTTGTTTAAACCATATTGTCTACAATTTTCGAGTGCCTCCTCCCTGACCTAAGAAGCTATTTATTTTGTGAATGCAGTAGTTACTACTAGACCGTCATCGACAGTTTTTTTTTTTTTTTTTTTTGTTTTTTGGCATGAGAAAGTTCATTCTCTTTGATACCAGAGTAACCAGGTAGCCACAAAAATTAAACCTTACATCCAGCGCAATCTCATGTGTCTAAATACTCCAGCGTTTCAACAACGAGTGGATTCTGTGAAATCCTGACGAATAGGAAACATACTATTGCATGAAAAAAGGTTGAAGATATAATTCCATAAATACGAGTATAAACAACCTTGGAATATAAACAATCTAAGAAATAATTATTGACACTTGGCACATACTACTGCAAAAGCTGCATATGCATGCACAGCACTCCTTTGTGCTGTAAGGTAGAGAAACTATGATTTATTTATTTACTCATAGTGTAACCTATTACTCAGACAATTTTATGCTGCATTTCGAAGAGAAGGGAATTCACGATTCAGTTGCATCAGATAAATTACGCTTTGAACTTCCAAAGACAAATGTTGGCAGTCGTTCAAGAACAAGTGCACTTCCTAAAATTAGCATTCTAAGTGAGTGCAACTGATCGACGCCGTGAGGAATTTATAATTTTTAAACTAAAATAAAGAAATCATAAAGAAGTCCTTTAATTCTAACTTAACCATCAATATTTTATCAAAGATATATAACAATTATCTTAGCTATGAATGTGTCGATCTTCAATGGCAATCTTTCTTTTAAACAAAGAAAAATGAATTTTGTAATGAAATAATTTTATTGTTAATTGATATTTTGCTACTCATTTCCCCTTATAATACGTCCTGAAAAATAAAACTTCATACTAAAAGTTTCTAATTCATAATTTGTACAATTTTCAAGTATTAATGAATGAATGAAATCTGTGCATTTTCAAATATTTTTTTAAATTATGAATTATTTTAGCTTTATAATTTTTTATTTTTTTTTAAAATTCATATTGAAACTCAATATCCGTCCCTCTGCCTCAGGACTCGAAGAAACTTGGTATGATTTTTCAGAGACTGTCTTTATTCATCTCAGCTGCAAACAATCGGGAAATTAAATCAAATATATATTTTTTATTTATTTTCGGCTCCTTTCTAAATATATTATTAGGTATTTTGTTTTCCTCTAATATTCTGGCCTGAGTAACGTTTGTTTAGTTACAATTTTTCTCCTTTTCACAATAAAGAGTCATGCCAGCATAACCTTCAGTGTTATTTCCGACATTTCCTCTAACATATCTCATAAGAAAATATATCATCCTATGAGATATTTTATGGGATGAGATATGTTTCTTCTAACGATGCTTCATGTTTTCAGAGTCCATGAAGAAAAGAACTTCAAGAAATTGTTATTACTTTATTTTGTTTTGGCTATTCATGAATTATGTTGAACCTATTTTTAACCTATTTACACCGTGATTATCCAGCGTTACTCCAGACTCCTGACTGCTTGCAAATAAAACCGCTATGGCAAACTGTACAATAACCAGTAGGGCTGTGAGGCAATATGTTAAATGTGGGCCAATGAACGCCCCTCACCCGCGGCACACAAGGATGCCTAAGAATACTCCATGCCTAATCATGCCTTCCTTTTTAATCATCGACTCCTTCTTAATGAATCTTCGTTTCTTCTCCTTCCTAGTTCCTCTCTGGCTAATGGTCAGGTGTTTGATGGATGGGTGTCAGTAGAAGGAGGAGCAGTCATAATTCTTTTCTTTTGTATATGAAGCAATGTTCCTTCATATACCCAGTAATTATTTGTGGAAGTGATGTTGGACAAGTTTATTTCAAAATCTGCCAGATGAAGGACAATGAGTATTAGAGTTCTAAGTGTTCATTCATACTTTATTTACAGAACAAAATAATCGGGAAAATATATA
>NW_027115809.1:919757-934634 GCF_000696795.3 Halyomorpha halys | reverse complement strand
ACAATTATAATAACAGTAATACAAAATAAATATTACAGCTATAACAATAAGTAAAATTATATTATAATAATCACAAAATAATATGAACATAAGTTAAGAAAAAAATAACAATTCCATCTTATCTCCTATTCACTCTTATACTATAAAATTTCTAATAAAAGTCATTAAAAATTAAAATAAATATAAGTATAGAAATATTATTACTTATTTTTGACATGGCATTTCATTTGGTGCCACTGAACTTGCCGGGTTGTAATTTTATTTTAGGAGGCCTATATATTATTAGATTTTAAAAATCTTAAGGCATAATATAAAATAAAAATCTATTTAATAATAACGTCTTGTGAAAACCGCCCTGACCAAAAAATTATATGATTAAAGAATGAACCTATTAAAAAATGAATTTATTTATGAAAAAAATGTAAAACAAAATGTGTTTAATTTATAAAACAAGTCTAATTATTAAAATGACTACGTAAAAAGTAAATAAAGATATTATGTATTTAAAAATAAATTTTCACGCTTAAACAAAGTTGTTTATTTTATAATATTGTAATATTATTTCAAATTTTTGATACTGAAGATGGGGAGATAGTCCCGAAACGTTGATAAAAAAATGTATGAAATAATTATATTGATGGGTAGGAGTTTTAGCAAAAATTCCTAATATAATAAGAAGTAAAATCTTCTATTGTGAAAAATATTTTATAAGCATAATTCCTATGTAACAAAAATAAACTCATAGATATAAATAAATGAACTCTCTTCTGCCTTTGTTTGTTGGGTAATTTTGTTCCTACAATCATTAACTTTCCAATTGTATATTGTACATCTATATTACTACTCTTTTTTCCAGAAATTTGTTTTCAACCTGGGAATACATTCCTGATTTTTCTTCATTGGTTAATTAAAGGAATTTTCTATAAAAAATCAATATAGCCTATTTTGGATAGTGTTTAAATAAAATATAAAATTATTAGTTATTATTAGAAATTATTATTATCGCCTGATGCAGTTAAGTTAAATTTTTACTGAAAAAATTGATTTTTAACATTTATTTGACAGGTGAATATTAATATTTTAAAAAAAATTGAAATAGTTTTTGGTGCAAAATTTTAAGTTTTTAAAAACTTAGCTTCAAACACTTTAAATATAGGTTTTAAATTTCTTAAAACTTTTTATTTTTGAGCTAGGTGTTTGTAACGCTTGTCGGTTCCTTGACTATTTCGTGTATAAAAGCCACTTGTAGGTCATGTATAAGTATTGGTCATGATTTATTGCAATCCATTAGTTCTAACTGATTAATCAACCATTAAGAATGTACAACCTCGATGTACTTGTACATTAGAACAGCACACTCCACTTAGCAATGAAATAATCAAATACAAACCATCCTGACATATAACGATATGGTTAATAAGCGAACATTATCCTTCTAGTTGAGACTGGATAGACACTAATAGAGCTGGAAAAGAAGGATTAATGAATACAAATTGGGACGGTTGGGCCCACCCGTGGCGCGAGTGACGTGCGATGAAAGGGACCCTCACGAACGATTACCCTCCCCACATGCAATTATCACAGGACCCCATGTGCTTGACCTCATAGCACCTTCGTCAATGGCAGCCCGTCAAAACATCTCCTTCATTGGTCCTTCCAATAGTAGCTATATCGTTAAACAGCTGGAGTATCGGTATTGGAGGATATGGAAAGGCATAGAAGATTGAGCAGGTGCTATCCCAACGGAAGTGTAATGATATCGAGTAGTCATTTTCTAAGCAGATTTCATTTTACTATGATAACAAGATATTCAAGTCTAGTCCAAAGCCAAATAACTATATTGGCCATCATGAAATAAGGCGGGTGGCGATTTTTCCATGTTAATTCGGCTAGTCCCAAGTAAGACTGAATTGATTCATAGTATAAAAAGTGATTTATTTCAGACTAAAGATTGGATATTTAAAATGACCGTTGGCTGAGATAAACCTCAAATGAAAAATGCACGCCTGCCATCTTAAAGTCTCGGAAATCAAATTATTTTTTGATTGGAGAAGTTTGTTGGGGGGTGAGGTCAGCAAAGAACTACATAAATAAACAAAACCATATTTATTTATTTTATACCGACGTTTCGACCTGAGTTTCAGGTCTTCATCAGGGGTTATGGCGTAGAAGGTAGGCTTGCAACTGGCCCTAGGCCATAACCCCTGATGAAGACCTGAAACTCAGGTCGAAACGTCGGCATAAAATAAATAAATATGGTTTTGTTTATTTATGTTCTTTGCTGACCGCACCCCCCGACAAACTTCTCCAATCATTAATCTACGGTCAACTATCTACACCTCACTAATTATTTGTTGTGCTGTTCTGACCATATATTTATTCAATAATTTAATTGATAATCAATCATTAAAAGTTTTATCATGTTATTAAATACGTACATATATTTTTACAAAATATGCTGCATTTGTCAAAAAAAGGTCATCTTGAAAAAACGTATTTACGTATTTTGGTATTCAAAATAATGCTAGTTAAATTCACTTTGAAGCATTTTATAATGATGTTCTTCGTAGCAGTTTTCATGATATTTGTTAACATTGTGATTACCCGTTTATAAAAAAAAAAAAAAAATGCTTTTTTTTAAAAACCTTTTTACTTATTTATTGAATTTTGCAATTAATTAAAAATATTTTAAGTAAATGTGATGTCATTATTGTGCAATGGGATGAAATATCTATCCATCTGATAGGGAATCTACCCATTGATAGAATTCAAATAACATTTCTAGTTTTGAAGGTCTCGAGGCCATCTTCTTTTTTGGCTTCTAGTATTATAACAGAATATTAAGAGGAAACAAGTGAGTTTTGAAGTAGTATAATTGAAGGTATTACACACGGTCAATCAACGATCTCCCGATAAGTAATATAGTATGAATGAAATAGCTGACTATAGTAATTTAGGAGGTGTCAGTCCACTTCTTTCGGGCTGTTAAAACAAATATACATTAATGAGAATATAATAAAATACTATCAAAAATAAAATAAGTAAAAAAAAAAAAGAGAGAGAGAGACAGAGAAATACCAACAGCTTAAAACATTATCATTTAAAAAAAAATCACACAAACGAGTTTATACAAATCTACATAGGCCTATCACCAAATCGTATTATGACAACAAATTTAGAAGTGAAAGTGAATTAATTATGATTAAATATTACCCTTGACTATCTGATTAAATTAACTACATTGCTAAAGAGAATAAAATATTTATAATAATTTAGTTAATAAATAAAAGATGCTGGACAGTTTAAAAAGAAAAAAAAGTGCAGTTAAATGGAGGATGAGCATTAAAATAAAATGTGCAAGAACATTGATATGGTAAATTAAAATTTTCTCATATATTCAGTATCCTACTAGTAATATTAAAAAAATAATTTTCGGAAATCGTTGATGGATTTTATCTTTCTGTTTTATTCAGAAACTTAATATTTAATTTATTATTAAACAAAATTAATGTACTGTTTAATTGACGTTAGTACGTTTTAAAAAGATAACAGCGTTATGAGATTAAGCTGGTTGATAATGTGTAAGAGTGTACTCAAACGTTATAATATAGATGCAATGTGCAGATGCAATTAAGATAATCGTAACATTTTAATACGTCTACTAAATGATTTCATATTTTATTATTTCCTCATCTTCAACAAACATCAGTTTTATTACAATAACTATTATATAAGCAATGCAAATCATTGGTTACATTGTTATGGTGGGTATATGCCTTCGATGCTACAGCAACTTCTTCGATAAAATCGGCCGAATAGAATTGCCACTTTTTAGAATCGATTTTATCAAAAATGGCTTTAATGATTTTCAATACACTCGGTATATTAATGTACAATGAAATCATCTTTATTATCAAGTAGGTCTTATCCTCATCGAAATTGTTTACCTAGGCTTCAATGCCAAATTTTCAAAACATCATCGTCTATAGAACCTTTAATTTTAATTATATGACATAACTAACCATTTAAAATTTTTATTAGTAGTAAAAAACGGATAAATATAAGCTATGAAAGGATTTGATGCCTAACTTTACGTAATAACTTAGGTAAATCAGTCAACTGAAGGCCTCAATTGGAAAATTATCACCGGAAATATTATAATTTCAACTCAAAGTAGAGTGGTAAGTAAAATTTGTGAGATGCGCGGACCGCAGGAAATTTATAAGCATATGTTTTGATCCAATACCCGCTGAGAGAAGCCAGCACACACCCAACCGCCAACCATGAACTCAATGAATAATATTATTACCTTTTCAACGATAGCTCGGGGGGGGGGGAGACCAGGAAGGAAAAAAGAAAAGAAAAAAATGTCTAATGGCTCTTTCATGAGCTGTTCCCGTAGCCCCGAGGCAAAAACTCTTTGTGCCCCGCTGTTTGGCCTGGAGATCACCGCCAGCAAATTCGGTTTTTTCTTCCTTTTTTTCGGTCAGCTCGAATGCAAATTAACAACTGGGGGCGGATTCCCATAGGGGCTCCGTGTCACTCCTTTTGTGCTCTTGACAAATCCGCCAACGTATCTCTTACAACCTGATCCCGGACTTGCAAGTCTAGCGGATCATAGACGTTCGACAAAAGCCTTCCTAGTTCAAGAATAGGAGGACCGGACAGGAAAAGCTTAGCTAGGTCTATTAAATGGGCAACAATAGGCAAGGTAATGTAACATCCTAGGACCTTTAGGAGGGTCAATGTGTTTTTTTGCCGTTGGCTATCATAGTCCAATACCATCATCATTGGGATAGGTTAACATATTAAAAAAAACACATATTTTTATTTACAAAATTTAATAAAACTTTACAAAAAATATGAAATTATATGTTACAGTTTTTTTTTCCAGAGAAAATCCTCATTACTACTTTATTGAATTATTGGGCGATGTTTAGGACATTGTCCATATTTTATTAACTTTTAAAAGCATTTACAAATTTTCACAATTTATTACTATATCACATTTTGTTAATCTATAACAATTACATCAAATAAGCAAAGTCAATTATTAATATATTTTTATCCGTTTATCTGAAAATTATGCTATATTATTATATATCCTCCTTTTAAGGGATTTATCTTAATTTTTATAAAAGCTGTCATTTATTATTCCTGAAATTGATGTTTTACTAAAATATTTTATAAAATGTAATTTTTAAATATATTATTTCAATTCTCAAATTACCCCTATTTGTAGATTTCTATTTAATTGTTCCTCTCCCTACTTGGACTGTGCACTTATGTTTAATTTGAAAGGTTTATTATTATTTATTTTCGCCATACATTAATTATTGTTAGATATTTCATTTTATTAATTCACTCATACCCGACTTGAAATTTACTGTATTTTTAATAGAGTTAGTGGTGTATATCAATTCTATATGTTTTCTGCATGTATTATCTGATGCTATATTTTAATCCTCTACTTTATCAAAATTAAAATTTTGATTACCCTGGTTCCTAGTTCTATAATTATTTTTGTTATATATATATAATTATTCTATATTATTTTATTTCTATAATAAGGTTGAGAAATTATATAGCTTCTCAACTAATAAAAATTAAATACTTGATAATTTGTTTATTTATTTAGTACATGCAATATTAATAGAATAGAAATAGAAATAGAATGAATAGAAAATGTAAGTTTCAATCAGAAAAAGATCATGATAATGAAAACTGGAAGACAATTTTAAAGTCCGCATAGTTAAAATATAAGTCTTTAAAGGCGAAAATTTTGAAATTATACATATACTATTTTAACCGCCCTCCCCAAGATAGTTCCTTTGATCTACTCTGGATTTTTAAACGTATTCATGGACATACTGCCTTTGATAAAATATTACTCATATATGTTTCTTCAATTAATGTCTGTAAACTGACCTGTGCTTTTAAAGTCAAAAGATCTCCTAATTTTGAGACATTTATTTATTCACAAGATCTATAATTTTTGAGTGAACGCCAATTTTCTGAATGGCTACTTTTAAATTCATCTACTATGTTAATCGATTAATGTAGATATGCATAACATAAACAATAAAAATAAATAATTACTGATTGAAGGCCACATTCCTACTTTTATTTAAACATCAACCGTAAAGAAACATCGGATAAATCTCAAGGAATATTCCATCTTGTATCATTATTATAACTCTGATTAGATATGAGTACTTGTTGGTTTTTTTTTCGTTTTTTTTATGATGTAATGTGCATCCATCCACTACGTGTGTTGGACATGACAATTCTCATGAGTTATGTAGTTATATTTTTTTTTGCGTGTGTTTGTTTTGAAATAATGCTATTAATAATATATTTTATTAATATGCGAAAATTATTATTAAAATATGACTGAGAGAACTATATTCAAGGCTGAGAATATAGCTATTTTTCTAATGAATTATTTTAAGTTCATAAATTTTATAGATTAATTACTTTTTTTAATATTAGTATTGTCATAATATATTAAAATATTAAAGGTTATTGAGATTATTATTCATATTTTTTTTTTATAATAACCAGAATAAGAATTTTTCATTGTGATGATTTGGAAGGGATTTAATGATTGTTGTAGATATTAATAATTATAATATAACTGGAACAAATTATTAAAAATTATAATTACCACAAGGTTGAAAAATTTAAAATAAAAATATAATTAAAAGAAAATACATTAAACATGAAGGAAGTTCATTCCTGAAAGCTGGAATTTCATCATAATATAATAATAATTAATTAAATTAAAACCCCTCCCCCCCCCACAGTCCCTTACTTATACCTTAAAGCTTTTAACCTTTTTATATCCTATTAATCATTGAACAAGCAACTTTACTTTTTGTTATAAAATTAAAAATGATTACTTCAATTTAAATTCAAAAATGATTATGTCGATAATTTGTATATATTAAGTACAACATACCACACAAACAGTGAGCCATATAATGCTGAAGAGCAGTACACAGTATTCTCTAAAAGTCCAAGACTAGAATAAATATATAAATTAAGATTATTGCTTTTATTATTCTTACTTTGTGATCTGAAGGCAATTATAATTTTTCAAAAGTGAAGGTCATGTTATTTTGAAAATTACGAAATTTTCTGACCTAAGAAAACAAACATCCAGGTGTCGATTACATTTCCTAATCGAAAGTACAGCTTTCCTAGTAAATACATAATTTCGTAATAGAAACCATTAATCATTTACCATATATTTTTTTTAAAACTCTGAAGCCTCAAAATGCAAAAGGCTAAAAAGACACATAAACCTTTGTGGGGATTGCAAACATTCCAACATCCATTTCGTGGAAGGCTGAACGGGCCCAAATCCTTCCCAATCCTTACAGATAAGGATAGATACTATCTATGCCGACCCCAGAGTTGCGTGTGCACTCCTTACCACGAGGCGTTCCCTACCAGTGCGTTCCGGGCGACCCTTTTCACACTTGAACGACTCTAAAACATGTTCCAAAAGTGTTATGAGGGTAGCCGACATTGTCAACAAACAAGGAGATGTCAAAAGGGTCGAAGGTTCTGGAGGAATTGGATTCTGCCTGGGTGGTTATAGTCTTATATAATTGGGTCTTATGGATTACAAACTTCTATATCTCTATTTTCCCTAAAATTATAGGTTAAGTTACACTGTAGTCGTGAGTCAATCCTGTGGATTCTGGAGCACTCCTGTGGTCCACCCAGCCTCATAAATTAGGTACCCCTTATTGTATAAAAATCTGGTGGTAAAGCGTGATTCTGACCAAATCACCTTGCACAACCGTTGGCCTAGTGACAGTATTTCCTTACAAAGTATTGCACCCTTGGGGGTTCTAGCAATACAAATTTTAATTTTTTAATTAATGAGCTGGTATTCGATACTAACAATTCATTTTTTTTATCGTGTATCTAATAATAGTTTATTTTTTCAAAAAATGTTCAAAAAAGAATAAAGTAATAATTGTAAAAAAAAAAAAAGAAGCTAAATAATACTTTAAAAAATCACCGGATAATACTCGGGCAGATATCTTTACGATATCTTCTGGGCAGATTATGTGCTGAAGAAAGGAACGCAGTATCCCCGAAACGTCCAAAATAAAAATAAATAAAGTAAGCACTATTGTGTTTTAATTTTTTAAATTTGGAAAATCATTTAAAAATACAGTGAAATCAGAAAAATATTTTCATTGCATATGATTAACATCCCTATATCCTTATGGACACATTATGGTATGTTGAGAAGTTTTTGGATAGCATTGTTTGTTTCCTAATTAAAAATTTATAAGCGATTTTTCATTGTGTTTTGGATTCCTATCAAATGTGATGGCTTCTTACAAAAAATAAATAAAATTTGCTTTTCTATAATTAATTTTAGACATCAAAGAACTCTTTTCAGACCTTAGCCATGATGAAATCGATAATGTTTTTACGTAAGCTGAAATGGACTGATGTAGGAAGTGACCTAAACAACCCTCTGTAGCAACCAATAAATCTTAGGCTACAATATTAATTTGTTAAAAAAAATATATATATATAAAAAATGATTACGCAAGGACTGAGCAACTGACCAGTTGAGCTGGCCGGTAGTACTGACCCCTCCCCTTAATGATGTTACATTTGTCAACCCTTTTGTTGTTTATTGTTATCCTACCCTTTCTGTAGTTTTTTACAATTCAAAAAAGTGTAGGTGACATACCGGTTCCAAAATATCCGTGTAAGTGGTCTAATTTTTTACTCCTGTCTCTCATATCAACAGGGGGAATAAAGCACTTTTTCAATTGACTGGTCCGTTAGTGATTAATATTTTTGAAAGCCCTATTTCTCATTCATTATTTTATATCAACATTCTTCCATTTTCATATTTGGCAAGTACAGAAAATTTAAGATTGACGTATACTTCAATGCATCGAAATAGAAAAATATAGGAAATGTGATAGCTGTTTTTCTAATTGACCGTTAATGGAAGAAATATTAGTGGAGAAAAAAGTAATTTTTCTTATTAAATTTACTTGCAACAAATTCTACATTAAAAGTTAAAAAAATAGGAGTGATTATTGAAATTTAGCTAGTTACTTTTAAGTCATCAGATTAGGTTATATAAAATTTTAGTTATCTAAAATATAAAATCGCTCAATTAAGTAATATATAAATTAATATGTATTTCATTAGTAATATCATATTTAAACAATATGTTAAATTGATTAATTAATTGTTATTTTAGTGGTTGGCAAATTTTTGTAAAAATAACTCTTTTGATAGTATTATTATCGTTAATTGTCAGGAGCACCATGGCATGTAATTTTACGATATTTTCTTTGTACTGATTTAGTTTTATTCTTTTATGAAAGGCTACTCAATACATTAATAGTTTTTATCTTCTTCCTTTTTCTTGCCTCTGTTTTTTTTTCATCTATCTTAGACGTTCCATGGTTCTTTTCTCAACTCCAGCATTATATTAGTTTGTTCTACATGTTCCTTATATTTAATTTATAGATAATTTTCTCCATATAATTTATATTTTGTATTTTTTATCTGAATAAATTTTGTGTAATAAAAATTAATTAGTCTTCCCATAAGCTTGTTTATATTTCTT
This sequence comes from Halyomorpha halys, assembly GCF_000696795.3. Classification (NCBI taxonomy): domain Eukaryota; kingdom Metazoa; phylum Arthropoda; class Insecta; order Hemiptera; family Pentatomidae; genus Halyomorpha; species Halyomorpha halys. The sequence continues at coordinate 925,012 of NW_027115809.1, read as the reverse complement.
CAGTTGGTTTAGCAAAGGTTTTGTTTCCTTTATAAAATCGTATGATGTGAAAAAAATGTGTACCAAATCAACACTTTATCACACGGTGGAAAAAAATTCTGAAATTTTAAATTAAAAATAATTCTATTCGAATCATTTGAACAATCACTTAACTAGGTACGTAGTGTAGTCACCCAACTAGACTCCGCACTCCTTTATAACGGAGACGATTCATATAGTATTGAACGAGAATTGGTAGACAGAGTCCGAGTGATACCCCGATATCACTTATCCGTGGAAATTTCTGGCCCCATTCCCCGTCATGCCTTGCATTTTATCATGGTTGTTTCACGAGACACATCGATCGTCTTTTATTAATTTATCAATAAACTATTGATTATTTAAAATATTATTAATTCATTAATAATATCTTTAATATTGTTGGTTATTAATTTCCAAAAATATACATGATAATAGTATTGAGATAACAAAACGCAGACAACTTCCTATCCTGCAGATGGTCAGTTTGCATCCCATTAGGAGAAGCTTTGTGCGCCCACTGGTCACTCGAAATCCACTTTTTGCCTCATATCCTCTCATGTAGCTCCGGACGACCCTCTGAAGGATGTCCGTTGAAGAGGAAGCTCAAACCGGCCTCCTGTCATTGGATCGTCACCCGCTGAGCTCGGACCAGTCATTGAGACCCATTATGACTGGTTATGTTCCCACCCACCTTTGATAATTGTGGGTGCACCTGTGGGAACAGATGGGAAAAAATAAACTAGTATTTATACATATCATTTCATATCTCCTATCGCATCTAGTTCTACATCTCGGGTTATCGTAGGTGTTGTGTTCTTAGGTAGGGTGGTTTAACCGTATTGCCAAGAGCGGTTATGGTTATGAATTAACTGTATTGCTAAGAGCGGTTATGGTTATGAATTAATTTTTTTTCCAAAAGCTTAATAGATTAAATTATTATTAGACTAATAAAATCAGAGCATTTTTACTTTTTACTCTGAAAAAAACATAATTAAGTTTTTTATTTAGGCATTTTATAATTAAAAATGTCTTTATATTCTGAAACGTATTATTTCATATTACTTGACAAAAGTACCAACAGATTTAACAGTTAGCTATTTCAATAGTTACGAAAGGGTCCGATGTCTATACCACCAATTGCAGCCTATCGCATCTATCCACCAACCGCCATTCAAACGTTTCGGCTTATTCCTCGAACGTTGTTTGTTAGTTTTGAAAGGGCGTTGAACAGCCTGGTCATCAACGCCCGTTGGTTGTTGGTTTTGGTAAGGCCTTGTTGTTCCACAGCCATAGCTTTGGTATGGTGTGCAGATCCGCACCAGTAGGCCTCTTTTCCGTAAAATTGGAAATATTATCTAGCTAGGCAATTATAATTTGTTTAATAATCGTTACGATAATGGTAAGGATGATGAAAAGCAGAGAAGTAACTATTCTAATTTTAAAAATAAGGCAAGATAAATAGATAATTATAATAATTAAAGGCTGATTATTAAGTTAGTCTTATGAATGAATTTAATGACCCTTTCTATTATAGATAAATAGATTCCTTGCATGTTTACCTCTCGTTTCCAAATATAATTCCTTTGCACGTCCATTTGTATCACCTGAACTGTCCCTCTTCTATCCCAGATGCAGTTCTCGGAGTTGGGTGTTGTCTTAGTAATACAGTTAATTAGGTCTTCGGTTCAAATATTTTTCACTATAATTTCTTAAATCTTCTTTCTAAATGTTCTTCCCTTAATCCTGTTTAAAAGTTTTGTAAAGTCTAACTTTCAAATTTCTTGACAGAAGACGTGAACTAAGTAGTTTTTACAGAATAATCACAACAATTTCTCCCTTTTTTTTTCTAGTTGTAAGCCTCGAACTCTTAAATTTTTCTACCTGCACAAACTTACTCCGACCTGTATCTTCCCCGTTTCTGCTCTTCCTAATCATATTTCTTTCGTGGCAGGAAAACGTTGGAACATTTGTTGATAATCGTTATATTTGTATAACGATTATCTATAATATATTAATATAGATATTATTCTTAATATTATTTTTAAAAAAATATTTAAAGAAAAAAATGTTTATTTAATATTATTAGATGTATATGTCTATTTATACTACATTTAAGATTTTAACAATATATTTTCTGAATAAATTTTAATTAATGTATTTATACAGAGATATATATGTTTTGGAAAAAGGACAAAAATAAAAAGTAGAAATATAGATTAATTTAAAGTACAATATACCTTTATTAATTTAAAATCGTGTACTATGTATACAACCCAATGCAATTCGCCAGTATAACTTTTATAATAAATTGACTCTCTCTTTATATATTATGCTATATTATTCACACACACACGCACATACACTAATCATTGTCACTAAATTTTATTGACTTAAGGATTTAGAAATGATAAATAGAATTTAGAAGAGTTGTAATGAGATATAGCAGTGAACAAGATTCTCACTCATTTCCTACTTCCCTTATAATTCGAACAGGTTTATTCAAATCTATCCAATCTTTTGATAATTGACGTTTCCTTATTTGGAGCTGATGTTATTACATTCCTTTTGACATTCCATCCTACAAAACCATTATCCCTTAAGATAAGATTCAATTCCGTTCTAGTAATATTTTAGCTCTTAATCCAGCTTTATTGACAGCTGAGGTCAGCTACCGTATCGTTTTTTGCCGCCACTATCTGTCAAGTCATTGGCCAATCATTTTAATCGATTAATTTTTTTAATAAATTGTTGTAATTTGTGATATAATTAATTAATTTTTTTTATATTTTGTTTCAGGTAATTTGGATTAAACTTTACTAATTCCTTCTAATAAAAACGTGAGTAGTAAATATTAGTTAAATATTTATCAAATTATATTAATTAATTTAAAGATTGTATTTGTATTATTATGATATTTTGTTTTGTTCAGTGAAATTATTTATTCCATTGAATTTGTGGATCAAAATAACGTCTGAGAACTGTTGATTAATTACTAATGCGTATATCTTTGAATTATCAAAGGTTATCCGGAGTTCGAAGATAAATTGAACATCGATCGAAAATTTTTTCCTTTACTTCTCTCATTCATTTTATGTATTGTTTTTATATTTTGGCTGTAATAAGTATTTGAGGGAGGGGGGGTGGAGGATTGTTATTCCTTCGTGTCGTTAGATTTTATAAAAAGGTAACCCTGTCAAATTTTTATTTTTTATAAATAAAATTCGGCATCACATTTTATTTTTTACACTTTAACGGTTTTATGGGATATAAACAACAAGAAAAATACTTTTTTAAATTAAAAATTACAACAGGAAATTAAAAAAACAGAATTTTACCTTGTTTCATAATCATGGGAAGTTTTCCTTGGATCTTTATTAATATTTAACAATCAATTTTTATTTCTTGTTACATTGCTATCACCTCTTAGATAAGGATTCAAACAATCTAATTTTAGTCAGATAGATTAGATTAGATTAGATTTATAATAAAAATTTTACTCATATATATATATATATATATATACTCTCGGGAGATTTTGATATTCAAGAAAATAATGGTGCTACCCACTTCCTCGTAACCTCGAGTTAAAAACTAACATAAATTTAGAAGTTACATGATGAAAATAAATGTGTAAAAAAAAAAAAAAAAAGAGAGAGAGATATGAAAATAAAACAGAAATAATCATTTTGTTAAAACTAAAAACTAAAATCGAATTCTTAACGCATAGAAATTAATAATAAACTGAAAAATTAATAATTAGGAATATTATAATTATTACTCATCACTATGTCAGTTTGTATCTACATTTTTGTTTCCATTTCATGTATTCTACATTTTATCAGTTTTTTTTTTAAATATTTCTTTCCCTTTTTTTTCTTTCAGTCCTGCTGAAAACCTACAATGTTTAAATATTATGAAAATATATTTTTTAAAAATCTGTGAGATTATAGTTGCTCTTTATCCAGTATTTGTTTTTGATTAATATTATAAATTAACTCAATGAATATGAATAGGGAAATTATATAAGTATTGATCGATATTCAGCCTTGCCTAACGTTTTGAATACTCTACCAACTTGGCAGAAATCGCGTCCCACTTCAACTTAGCACGTCCCTTCCAGGAGATGGGAAGGAGGAAGGGGTAGGGAACTAAGGAGTCCTGGAGTCCGAAGATGGAGAGGGTCCAGTTTTTGCACAGAGCAAGCTGCCTCCAGCAGAAAGACAGATGGTTTCCACCGTGAGCAATAACTTGTCTCAAGTCGACCGTTCTTGCTCAAGGCAGTCAACGTACCGGTACAACTTTAAATGTTCGATTCCATTTAAAATGAATAATAACATAAAATCCTCTAACTAAACTCCATTGTTGTTGTTATATATTTAAAAATTTGGGAATCACTCAATATTACTGGGTCATAATAGGTGGACGAAACGTCGAGGATAAAAATAAATTAATAAATAATTATTCTCTTTCGATATTTGACATCAACAAAAATTATAAAGTTGTTGGTAACAAATCTATTCCATTATTCAAATATTTTTGTAGCATATTCCGATAATTTTTACTATCAAACAAAATAAAGTTCATAATATTTATTTATGAATTATTAAATATAGTATTCATAATATTTATTTATGACAACAATATTTTGTTATGATTATTATTTTATATTTCAAATACTATTGATGGAACATTAAAAAAAAAAGATTAAAAAACATTACAGAATATTCCATAATAGTAGTTATAACCGAATGCATTATGCAATCGTTAATGCACCTGGTTGCAGTGAGCTGTAAGGATAATTATCATAACAGCATAGCTAACACTAAGTGGACAGTCGATTTATTGTTTTTATTTTTATCTAATAGCATTTATTTACGGTTGCTGTTGTAAAAAAATTAAATGAATAAACAAAAATAAAACTATTTTATAGACATGACGTAAAGACAATCGTGGTTCTTGCTATTCTAGTTAAGATTCAAGGTTACTTACAATACAAGGTTAATTACAGGTGAGAATACATGTACAATCAATTTTCCGTTTTATACAATAATGCATTTATAAATATTTTAAACTTTAATTGCTACTTATTAAACGTGTAACATTAATTAATTATTATCTTTTAAATTAATTAATATATTTCAAAGTTAAGCCTCAAAACACTCCTTATTATATCTTAAAAAGTCCAACGTTTCGACCAGTTTGGCCATCCTCAAGGACAATCTTAAATATAAATT
>NW_027115809.1:909750-919707 GCF_000696795.3 Halyomorpha halys | reverse complement strand
TTGTTTATACTCATTCGTTTACTATTTTTTTTTCGTCTTTTTCTCTTAGTTCCCATAGTAACCCTATGCAAGGGGGGTTTATTTAAAGTTGCAAACACTCTATGCGAAATCGCCTACCGTACATCGCAAGTGTTAATGTAAAGTTTGTACTTAAAAATGTTAAAGATACTAGACATTGTGAATATTATAAAAAATTGAAAAAAAAAAGAAAATAATATTATCCCGATAATCTAGATTGTACTGTGAGTATTTTATTACATTTGCTACTCAGTTACTATAATAACCACGTTTATTATTTGCCATTCCTTTAAAATTTAGTAGAAATATCCTTAGGAATACCGATAATTGATCTTGTATTTTAAGTAATACGGTTTGTTTCTAACAAGAATCTAAATTCGAATAAATTGTTTACAGTATTATATTTTTATTTCTCATACAACTCCAAATTGGATCCTAAAAAATCTATTTTGAAAAAATGTTTTCTTGATCGACAAATGCGTTGCATTCCTCGTTCTCCTCAACCAACCTATTTCGAGAAACTTCTGAGTCCCCTAGCCTAGCTATTAATTAGAAGTTTAAATCAATAGACGATTAAATGCAACTTAATTAATGCAATGAAAACTGAATTTTTATTGTCATATAATTTTAAATGGTAAAAAAAAAAGTTTTAACATTCAGGAAACTCGCCTGTTTGCTTTATGGATTAACATTTTATTTAAAGGTTCCTAATTAAATTCATGAACTGATTTACATAAAATTTTCGAATTTTATTTAATCTCAACAATGGCAAATGTTCATTACCATTATGCGACACGTACAAAGCTTAATTAAAAATTAGGTGGGATAAATTACTAATTGAATTTCCTTAATGAATTTGAATGTTACGTACTGATTACAGTTCAAATCTGATTCGCTAAACGTATTCTACTGAAAAGAATTCATTACGCCTATCACAGACAATTAATTCTGTAATATGTACTTCATACAATTTCCTCTTCGTAGAAACGTAGTACTCGTAGCACCTTCCAAATTTGCCGAAAATCCAACCACGATATTTTAGCAAGTCTGCACGTGCTGCCACGCAAATATGCTCGTAACACATGAAGTGTCCCACGAGATCGGGCGTTGAAGGTTTATTGCTCAAAGATAAGGTTTACAGCTTTACTTTGTTTTATTTTTCTGTTATGCAAACATTTATTGCGCAGGGAATTTAAAATATCCCATCATGCCTGGTTAAAGTCTCTATTTTATACTACTACTCATATAGTTTTTCATTCAAAAGTTATAAGAGAATACACAAAATATTTTTTCCTTCAAACAGGTATATATTTTGAAGAACTTTGGCCACTCATTTACACTTAAGTTACAAATTATTAATTACTGTTACATCGTTTTTAAATTGTTTAAAATCTGAGTTATTTCAATACATAGCTGTTCCAAAGTATTATTATAAATAACTATTGTTTTTAGAAACAGTTTTTTGCAAACGCCAAAATAATAGACAAACAAGTTTTCTGTTTACTAATAATTGAATGTGATATCGTACAAGATCTTACTGTTCGATATCTTATTGACCCATCCTGGTAAGGTTTAAATAAAATTATTTGGGATCACTTTGTATTGTTGATAAAAAAAATCTTTTTGTGAATTAGGTTTTTTAAGGGCACCAAATGAATTAATTAATAATGTGAACGAATTACATTTTTAAATGAAGTTTAATTCATAAATTCAGGTCAAAAATTGTTCTTTTTATAATCTAATTTAGAGTAGTTTTGATATTCATATTTCATTCCTACCATGGCCGCTTTAAAAATAATTATCTTTAAATCAAACAACTGACTGATTATTATTTTAAATAAATAGTTTATATGTCCTTATTTTAATCACGTTTAGTTAAAAAATTAACATATTTAGGTTATTATGCACGCGCGCGCGCACACATACAATCTTTTGTGTGTGTATATATATATATATATATATATATTTTTTGACAGTGCCTTTAATAAAATCTGGAAAACGAATGGTTTGTTGGAAAAATCATCTGTCCTAGTGTGTGTTATAAATCGTTCATTTTCTTGGTTTTGCTACACTTATGATGTAGGATCGGAAATCTCTGAAAGCAGAAGAACTTCAAGGCTACATTAATCATTATATAGATCGTGTTGTGTATCAAGTTTCCAGATAGTTTCAACTCTCTTGGGACAGGTGATGTTCTAACTTATCCAAGAATTTCGATTTATGCCAAAGGTGCTTGAGAAAACATCGTTTAAGAGATTGGCAGGAGATTCTTCGATAAATCGGCAGCTTCCACGGATAACACTGTTGATCTAATATCCGCAGAAGAGAGGAAACGAAATTCCGCCCGTAGGCCGAAAGTTGCGCGGATGTTGGCATGTGACTGAATAACCCACTTTCCCTTGGGTTCGCGTCATGGCCGCTGTATCGTCCTTGCGGCAAGGGAACGGGAATAATCGGTCGGGGGACTGAGGATCAAAAGAACATGCTTTCATAAACTAAGAATAAATAGTTGAATAATAACATCAGTAAAGTAGTTCTAAGACGTCATAATTTAGATATATTAGATATTGTTGGAAACGCTGAAGCGGTATACATAAAAAAATAAAACCCTGAATAAAGCAAATATTTTATAAGTTCTGTCCTGTCCATAAGTTTATTAACGGGTCTATAATGAGGTAGTTCTATGATGCAAAATATTGGCAAATAAAAAAAAGGTTATAAATTCATTTGTTGTTAATTGTCTTATTTTCACTTCTTTTCGATTTTTTAAAAAATTATGTATGATGTTTTTTAATTATGTCCTGCTTGCCTGGAATGAGCGTTAAGAGCAATTTGCTCTGGACGTTTAGGATTTTTCGTTATGTTGATACTCTGTGACGTACCCAGGATTAAAACTAGGGAGGCAAACCATAGTCAATCAGGTTGTGACATTTCTGCACGAAAAAGGCGAATGTAACCAAATTTTTTATAATATATTTAATTACAGCAGTGCTTTATTAGTTATTATAATTATTTGATTGAAAAAAAAATAATTTTTATTAAATTAGTAATTTTTTTTTCACTTCCAGGGGAGGAGGCAGATGCCCCCTCCTACCCTCATCTGGGTACGCCATGGTGATACTATTGGATTTGAGTTGAAGCGGGATATTAACAAAAGATTCGGATATATAAAATTTAAATTCATGTTACTGTAATCTTATAAACACATAAGACTCATAAATATATAAAATACAGAAAAGAAATAAATTAACTGACTACCTTCTTAAAAGAACAGTTATGGTGTGGTAAAAAAAAAAAATCTTTTCCATTTCACTAATGAATATAAGTATTATTCCAAATGTTGTAATGGACAGTTAAACATAATTTATCGAACAACTATAATGTAATATTTCTATATATTTATCTGAATTTATATTCTGTAAATTTTAGTAGTTTAGAAAATTCTTTATAAAAAACTGTAGGGCATGACTACGATAACGATAAAATACCTAAACATGGCCTAAATTTAGTTGTTTTATTACTATTAAGTACAATATTGAAATATAAGACTTGATTGCTTATGGTAAAGGATATGACTTGATGGATGACCTTGTGACATCCAACAACGCCATATCCTCTGGCTCTTAAACAGGCTGAAGAACTTATGAGGATGCAGACTGAATAGGTTTGTTCATCCTTAAAGCAGCTGACCCTGGAAAATGCACTCATCAGAATGCCCAGTCGCCGAGCCTCGCTTCCATCTTTTATTCAAATGTTTTCATATTCAGTTTTCTACCTCCAGCCCACCTACCTCTGTCTCACTCAATCCTATCTGCCCTAAAACGAACAAACGCATAATCCTCTTCTCAAAACTTCTGTTTCTGAACGGTTTTTGATATTCGTTTTATTATTATATATAGATGCTTACGGTCAATCATCTATAGTGAATTTAAAGGAGAAGGTTAAGAAGAGAAAAAGATATTTCAACTATTTATTCAGGGTTATGACGATAACAAGGAACGTAGGGACAGACTGGTGGGAATGGCCTATAATAAAAAAATATATAAGCGAAAACTAAACCTAAGCCTTGACAACTTTATTAAAATCCATATTCATCTTATGTTAATTACATATGGAACAATTCAAATTTGAATTTCTTGCCAAAAATTTAAAATTCCGTTGTCAATTTTTTTTTTCAGAAATAAAAAAAATGCATTTTAATTTGAAGCTCTTGATTAATTTTCATTTCACTTTATTGTTCTGAGCTAATTTATTTAACGTATGATCACTTATTGATGTAAAAAGTAAACAAAAATATTAATGGGTCCAACATGTCCTATTGTGGATTAATTATAATATTAAATTTTTGTAATGTTTTTAAAATAACTTAAGGTTTTTTGTAATGTTTTAACTCAGATTGGAACGAACCTATTTTCCTCTCTCTCTTTTTATTTAAATGTTTTGTTGTCATTATTCAATTCCATCATCATAAAGCATTATTTTTAAAACAGCAATAACCCATTTTTTCATGTCTTGACGCATTACACTATTTTTATTAATTGAGGAAATTTCTTGTGAAGTATTACTATGTGTTAGAAAAAGTCTTTATATTAAAATTAAATTTTTTTTCTAAGAATAAATTGTGTAATCGAAATATTATATCGTATTTCATATCAGTGCTAAAGTTTGTTATATTTTTAACTAATTCATTTATGAACTAATAAGTTCTATTTGCCTTTGCTTGTATTATTATTATAACTAGGAATGCCCCGCACCAAATTTAATTATACATGCATGTTTTTATTAAATTAATTTATTCGATTAAATGTAAAACAAGAATCCAAAACTGAAGGACCATAAACTATAAACAATAAAATATTGACTTGATAGAAATCATCTTAAGTTTGATAGGTTTATACTGAGAATGGTTTTTTAGAAAATTTACAGTAGTTTATTTTTTAGTTCTTTATCCCTTTGGAATAAATATAAACTGACTTTCTTTGTAACCTCATTTTTTTTTCCAACAGGATACATTTATTTTTGATTAGAGCTCAATAATTTTATACATTTTATACAGAGCAGAATAATGAAATAAGTATATACATAAAAATAAGTAATAAATTATAAGAAAAAATAATCTTTAAGTTGACTCGAGTATGGTTAAACTGCCTACGGTTTTCCAGATTATTACGCTCCATTGCTTTGGGCCATGGAGAGTGGTCTTACGAAGCATCAAGTCTTCATTAATAAAGTCTCTTTAAAAAAAATAATTTAGCATATGAGATTAATAACCGTTTACAAATAAATAACCGTTTACGTGTAAATAATAACAAATAAATAACCGTTTACCCGATGTTACCGTATTGATTTCATAAATATCGACTCCATCTTCTTTTCCATTTTTTATTTCCCATCTTCCATTCCTTCGGTGAGACTCTCATCTCATTTAGTCCAGTAATTTAGCCGCATTACCATTTCTTTAGTGTATCCGGCGACTGGAAAGTTCCACCTCCACATCAAGCCATCTACATTTTATCAGACCATCTGCTCGTCCATTTTCATCTTGATTTCCAGCCGCCTCTTCTGCGTAGATGGGTCGATAGCATCGTAATCCTTTTGGATGAGAACAAAAAAAATTGCAGTTTTATTTAAATGTTGTTTTCTAACTGATGAAAGCGGGTTTGCTGCAGTGTTTTCTAAAACTTCACCGTGAGATTCAATTGGAACCTGAATTTTAAATTGTACGTAAAGACTATAACTATACCCACCATCCGGCATGTGATTCATAATCTCACTCAGCGATCAGAGAAGTTATTATCCTTAGAAAGTTTAAATTTCAAAACAGCAATGGTAGGTTTGGTTCCTGAACTGAAACAGGATTCGGTGTTGTGTCGCTCGGGGCAAGGTTTTGACCTTCCCAACAACTGTTTTCACCAATCGCTTTGCCACTAGCTAGCCAGTAGGAGCGGCCAATTTATTGCTAATTAATTTTAATATTTATAACTTCGGAAATCATCATTTATAACATTCCATAATTCATTTACTTCTAATTATAGCTCAATCATAAAGACTAAGGAAAAATATTATGACCCACGTTATGCCCACATTTTCTTTTTTTAAATTATATAAATTAAATTAAATCTGTAAAGCTGCAACCCATGAAGGGTCAGAGGTGCAGTATTTTTAAAGTTCTGTTACTAGACCAACGGTTGTGCAAGGAGGTGATTTGGTCATAATCACGCTCGACCGCCAGATTTTTACTCACTTTATGAGGCTGGGTGGACCCGGGAGGGCTCCTGAGCTCTCAAGGCTGACTCAATGGCTACAATGAAATAATAATTATCTGCCACAGCCGGATTCGAACCCGAGTCCTTGGAGTTAGTATTCCAGTGCCTTACTAAGGCACTCATTCCTACTTAAAGCTTTTCAATGCTGCATGACCTATGTAACTATTTTGTTTTCAAAATGGTTACCGTTACTTATTATCTGCTTCGTTAATTATTTTTAGTTACCATTTTAATTAAATATGTGATAATATTATGGTAGGATACAACCTACATAAAAATAATTTACAGTGGTTAAGATCACACTCTCCGCCTGTTAGTCAGTTAGATACTCAATTTTAGTCAATATAATGAGTCAACTCTTTACTAGGCACTATTCCATTGAAATCCTTCAATGAGGTCAAAAAATTACGGTTTTAGTGAATGAGCATTTAACATTCATCTTTATAGTCCTAATAGTCACTTATTTTAAGACCCCAAGTTTATACATACATACTTAGTTATAAATACTTTCGAAAATAAATGGCGCCCAAAGCACTAAAAAAACGTTCATTAACCTTCTTTTTGAAAAGAAATTAGGCAAAAAACAATTTTAATTCTATTTTCTTTATTAATAAGTCCTTCTCAATAAACTAACACATAAAATGAACTCTTCGACTGTCTAACTGTATGATTCGTAAATTATAATGTGTTCTTCGAGTTTAACATCCAAAGCATTATCCATATAGCACTAATGGTCCCGGACAGTCAACAGTTCCTATTGAAAAAAATTACTATTTTTGAAAATAATTCTTGTCTCTAATTTAAATAGAACTATAATTAAAATCCATCAATTATTGTAGATTTCATTGTGAGAATCCAGATTCCAGATTGTGAGATGTGAGATAAGACCTTTTATTGATTTTTTATTTTAATTGGCTTAATGTCCATTATCGGTGCTTTGCTTAGTCTCAAAACCGACATTGCATACCAAGCTAAAATTATTAGGGGTGATTCCTCTTATAGATGTGCAATAAAAACTATATTTCTAGACGTTACGTGAAACCTAACAGCTACACAAAAAATTAATTATTTTTCTACAATGGCTCATAAATAAGATTGTAAATGGAATATATTTATAGAAGTTTGATATTCGATGTTACCGGTTTCCTGTGCTTTCTGGAGTAGGAATATTTTTTAGAAACCTGTCTTATTAAAAAAATTAATCTTAGTTTATTTATTATAACCCAGATTATAATTATTATAGTATACAATTCTGATATTAGAAGGGTTTGGTACCCATCATTTCTGAGATGAACTGGTCTAGAATAATATCTCAAAAACATAAAATTGGACCATAATTTCCAAGGCCTTCTGACGCCCGAGACTAGAGCGACGATTATGTTGGGCGCCTCGTGTCTGGTCCTAACGGGTTTGGTCCGTATCCTAGAAATAAATTTGAATTATATATTGGTCAGTCCCCTCTTCAGCATCGGCTGCACTCTGCCTTCGGTTCAGAGAATACGTGGGCGTATTGAAAATATTTTTTCATTCATACAGATTTTAAATTATATTTATAGGGAATATTTCCTCAGTAAGGGCCGTTTTAATTACTTCTTGTCTATTCGTTTTAGAAATATATTTTTTAAGCACATGGAATCCAAATTATGTGAAACCCATCCTGGGGTTCCAGCATAACCAGGGTTTCAATCCAGTTAGGCTGAGTACTGCACACATACAGCATACGGAGAACCTTAGTGTCGTTTAATTTAACAACATATTTAACAACAGATATTCCTTTTAAATTCCTACATAAAACACTGTTTCAACTAAAGACTAGTAAATACACAATTACAATCACATTAATGGACCAAACATACATAATCAAACCACTTAACGGATGCACTCTATCTAATTTAAAAACTTCTTAAGACTTTTTTTATTTACTAATAATCTGCCCGATTTACAAGAAGTACAAGACATTGTTTGCCATGTATCACCCAATACAATAGAACCCAGATCAATGAATTATTAAGATCCGATGCTTTTTCTACTCTGAGAAATATTTATTTTTATTTAAACAGTATCCTTCGCGTTTCAGCATAATGTACACATGACAAAGTAGTATATATCAATTTTATTATTATTATTTTTTTTCATTCAAGATAATATATGTTTTTTAATTTGAAGCAATACAGTGAGGGAAAAAAATATTAAAAATATTTTTTTAAATTCTCAATTATCTTTCAATATAAATGGTTATTTTTTGTCAATGTATTTTCGAACCGTTTTATTTTTATATCTATAATGAGGCAGGTTTTTTTTTTTTTTTTTTTATCTAATTGTTTATAACTTATGCTTACTTATTTTTTTTTTAATTTTACCGTTTACTATTAAAACTACTATGTCGAGCTGTGGCCAACTCTATTTGTATGGGACTATCCCCAAAGACAAATATATAATAATAATTTCATCGTTTTATAAATATTATATAATAGAGCACATGTACGCTATACAGCAAACTATAGTATTTTTTCTTTTCCATATTTACTAATACTGATCCCATTTAGGTGATATCTTTAAAACTAACTGGCTCTTCGCTTAACCGGTGATGTCTTGGTATCGACTATTACGGATAAGCGGAGTTCTACTGTAGTTTTAGTTCCTATCTCCATTAATTATACTACCTCAAGGCACCATTTTATTTTTTAATCTAGCAAAGATGTTTTAAAAGACGTTACAAAAAAAAAAATAGTCCTGCTTATGAAGTGAGAAGAGAAAGGAGATGCAGAGCTGCTATTGAGACAGCCGAGCCGACGTATTCACTGCGGGGCACAAAGACTCATCAGCATTCAAGGAAACGCCATGGGGACAGTCTCGCGAACAAAAATACCTTTGAATAAGGTGCGACTCTAATTTTAGCTTTTCCATACAAATTGAGCTTCCTTTTTTTCCTACAGCGAGCTAACAACCTAGGAATCAAGTAATTCACACCGACTCCTGCCTCATAGAAGCGAGGAAACTTTATTAATAAAGTATAAAAGAGACTTGGTAATAAATTTTAATTAAAAAATAGAATAAAGCAAAAGTGTGTGCCTGATGATTTAGAAGAGATGGTCACGAGATGTATTCGCCTCAATTTTCCGGGCGTTCCATTTGAGAAGTTTTACGCCTCAAAGAAACAATGAACCTCGTTACCCATCAGACCATTTTTCAGATGGTTTGATTTCATAAGATATTTTATCTTAACTGCATTTTAATATTAAAATAAAAAATAAGAAAAACGCCTCACACGAATCAATAAATGTACACGTTAATTAATGAGAGAAATCCTCCTCACCCAGATACTGTTATAATTTAATTAGAAAATAAAAAAAAAAATTAAAACTGTTCAGAGATAGCACATCTCACACCGATTTAAAACTCTTAAAAAAATTATTGCAGGCCTTGATTAGATATTTTATTTATTACAGTAGAACCCCTGTTAACCGGGGTAATGATGGGCATGGGTGTTCACGGATAATAGAAAACCCCGGATAATCGAATTACAATATTTTATTGCTTTAATGTGATAGGTAAGAACGTTAATTAAAAAACAAAACTCTGTAGCATGCCAGATTTATTAACGATCAAACGTTTTCTGTACATTAAAAATACATGTGAGTATAAATATACATATGTAGGTTTTACTATATAT
>NW_027115809.1:893723-907885 GCF_000696795.3 Halyomorpha halys | reverse complement strand
GTAATCATTAGAAATATTCTTACGTATTCATTTATTTTAAATATAAATTACACAAATAAAATAAATGGTGTAAGAATTAAAAAACACTTTATAACAAAAAAAAAAAAATAAATATGTAAAATAAAAAGCTACTCTGAACCCCGGTTAACTGGAATCCCGGTTAATAGAGCCACGGATAATGGGGGTCCTACTTTATACAGGTTAGGAATTGGTACTTACATTATCTGTGAAGTTGTAACCATCAATATATTCTTTATAATAATACTAATGCATTATATTACATTTATTTATTAATTACATTACATTACAATTACATATTAATGTAATAAAATGTAAAAATATTTTAAGATTCCAATCTCACAACAATGTCCTAAAATAAACTTCAAATTAGATCAATAATCTTTTTACCTTACCCTCCATCTAAATATTTTTTTGCTGATTTATTCTAGAAATCCCTGTAAACAAAAAATCTACTTAGAATACTGCTAGATTCATGAAATTATAAAGCTATTATTCGTTTTTTTTATCAAACAAGAATTACCCAGACCAGATAAAATCCAAAATATACTTCCCTGAAAATGGTTGGATTCGTATTGTTCTCAGAACGCTGACAGAATTTCTAACAAAAATAATAATTATATAAATATACTAAACCCTCAATGTCGTATCAACACTAGTCGATTAAGATTTCTAAAATTAATTTAGAAAAATTACGACCAAGACTTAATGCCATACTATTAACTAAATAACTACCGATTCATTAGTAGTTATCTCATTAGGAAATATTTTCAGCATTCAGGGTTTCGAGATTAGGTAATTAGGTATTTTGCAATTGCATGGAGATTGATAAAGCTTTCGATTGGTAAAATAGAAATCTATCTTATCTTATATTTTTAACACAGTGTCTACAGAGGGAGAAAACCTATAAATGTTAGGGAAAATGGAGCTTTTCGTCAAAATCATTTTAGGTAAATTTATTGCAAACGAATTGAAAATTTAGTAAATTAAAAAAGTTGGTACTCAAACATTTTTATTTTTACAATCCGTTCTCACAACTTTGTACATCTTTGAATACGATGATTTGAATTTCATTTAAGGTTTCATTTTTGTATGTTAAGGCTTTTGGCTTATGTTATCAAGACTTAACTTATTAAAGATGGAAACACCTCAAGGACGCTGTATGTAGATGCTAATTCGAATTATGGAAATAAAGGAACTATTGTGGACTGGTGGGCCCGCCTTAAGGAGTGGTTCGGACAAAGTCCTTGGACTGGCTGCTACTTCAATCGATTTGCTTACCTGTATCGATTATTTATTACTATAGTATGAGGAGGTGGATGCTATATTCAGTAAACATTTATATGTTAATTCTTATGGCTGAGGGTATCTTTTAAACATAATGTTGAAGCTGCTTCTTGATAAAGACTGAGACCGGCTGAATATAGTGGGACCTGCAGAATATATTTTTTTTTTTTTTTAATCTTGAACTAGCCATCGCATTCAATTAAAAACATAACTTTACTTCTACACTACTAAATAAACTTCCGAGTTATTGAGTCTCATACCGAGACTTTTCAACATGATCTATAAATGCATCAGGAAGACAGTTGACTTGGAATTATCGGGTTTTTGGATCTAGTTGTAATGGTTAACGAAAAGAAACAGTGTGCATTAAGATCTAAGATAACTAAGAAAATCACTTAAGTTTATGTAAATGTTTTTATGTGTAATCTCAGTATGTAACTAATGATTTGGATTACGCAGTAAGTATCATAGCTTTTAGTTTATAAAATGAGTCTGTTTACATATTTGAATTATGTGTATATATTATTGCTGTGTTCATAGAGATCAATAAGTAAGTATCTGAACCTGTATATAATAATTTATTAGCCATCCTAACCTGGATATAACAAACTTCAATATGACTAATCCCTCCATTTAATGATTTTTTTTACAAAATCCCTTGAGATTTTCGTTGCATGGAGGTTTCTACTTTTTATTTTCAGTTGTCCGCTTTGGCAGTTTGTACTCGTTGGTCGTCTTGAGTCTTCCTCGTTGCTCCCACCATTCTACCATTCGTAGACCCGACAGATTAGCGTACTCCATTGCGATTCCTCTTCCCCTGACGAACCCCGAACTTGGAGCAGACAGGAGACGAGGCGAGCTATGACGCGGATGGCCCAGTGGCCCAGAGGTCTACCCCCAGCGATAATGGCGTCTGGTGGAGGTTTAGGCCAAGTTCAAGGGCAAGTGGATCAATACAGCCCTCCCCTCCAGGCCGCCACTTAGGCCGGTCAGCTCTTCCACTTCAATATAGAATAATTTTATATTGTATATTATTTATTTGTGTTGTATGCTAGTAGTGAACCGTCGAATAAAGGTGTACTCAATGTGCATCTAAGGGCTCATTCTTTCCTGTCAGAGGCGTGTAGGAACCAAGAATGACGAGATTCTTTTAGAGTGGTGGATGAACGTTAATTGAGGCGCTTAAATCCCTTATGGTAATGAATTTTGAACTATAACACATTCTTCCACTTATGTTTCGTTTCAGCTCTGGAACGTTAACCCATTAGCGTTGATAAGCTTTCACTCATTGGTTCCCCAAATTAGTTAGATTTGTTTTATTTTTTTATAAGTAGACAGGTACTGGTACTTGGGTCAACATTAATATTTATTAAACCGGTACTCTTTGCCTGGACTGATAAGAATGATATTCTGTTACTAACATCAATATATATAACATCATTCTTATCAGCCCTGACGAAGCCCTGCGAAGTGGGGTGAAACGTTGGTTAACAATAAATAGTTTTTGTTACTATTTTGAAACCTTTATTTAACGCCACCCGGACTATCTTCCTCCAATCAAATATATTCATCTTCGTGTAAAAATGGGTCTAACTTTGTTATCTAAAAACAAAACAAAATGGAGTTGAAATATTAAAAATGATGGACCTTATAACTGCCATTTCTTCAAACTTTTTGGTCTTAACAAAAGAAAGTCATAACTTGGACCCATTATTATTTCGCTGCTTTGTTTTACTATTGGCTCATCTGACAAAAACACTTTTGATTTTATTTTGAATTGGACGTATTCCAAGCAAAGTACGGTTGAGTGGTGTTACTTTCTCTTCTTAGGTCGTCCTATTGGTGGTAACCAACTGTCCCAAAGTAACCCAATTTTTCACGATCTATGTACTACGTTAAGTACAAAAAAAATGTTTTGTTTTGTGGCACAATTAAAGCAAAGCAACGATATTTTCAGTTCAAGTATAAGAGCCTTCATAAAGCATCAAGAACTTTTTTTTTTATCTTGATTCCTAGCAACGGTCAAATAAAGCAATAAAGAAGTTTTTTATGCTAAACATCTCTGTGTTGAAATCTTCAGTTATAACCTTATTAGTGGGAGCTACTAATATAAAAATTGTATATACCTAATACTCGTATTATGCCAAATGAGTATTCACCTTGTATAGTAAGCATAAATTAGTGTAAGGTTATTTTAAGTTTTATCAAAAAGATGAAGTTTTCTCATAGTGGGAAGACCGATAGAGAAATTAGCTTTGTATATCACTGAGGGACCTACCCTATATTTAACTACAGTTATTAACATATTCAGAAGGAGCGTTCCTAAGTTAGTTTAGATATAGGCAGACCATTCTGACTGGTTAAGGACGTCTTAGGTAGCCCGCTCTTCGGCTAGAACACAATGATAGTTCAATTTGATAATGTTATGATCCGAGAGTCCTTTGCCGATTTTTCACGGTGCCTGGTTCGTGTAAACGGCGTCGCCACCCGCATACCTGGCGGCTAATTGCTCGCGTAATGTATCTTCTATAATATTTATTTCCAGAGCTTACATTTTCATCTTGAAATAAAAATGACAAAGCTATTTCACGCAAATCTACCCGTGTTATACTTAAATTACACAGGTCTGGTTTGTAAACATTATGAGTACATAATAAGTGTGTTTTTGGATTCACTCAATCACACCCGAAATTTATTATGAAAAAGAAATTGACAAGTTGGAAAAAATAAAAATGTTCATTTTTATTTTTGTTAAAAATGCGAGAAAAAGTTAATAGCAAACTGAAGTTCCACTAACATAGTTTAATACATTGATAATAATGATAAGAGGTTTGTTCCAAAAAGAACTTTTGACTGTGATCACTGGCTGGCAGGCGAATAGAGGTTTTGGATTGGAAATACCGCACTGCTCCTGCTTTTTCAGTTTGATGACTGAAGTGAAGTCCCAGTAACGAATCTTATAATAACCTGTTATTAAGGTTATCAATCCTCTATAACCTTGAAGGGATGAGAATAAAATAGGGGTAAGCTGTCAGGAAAAGTGTATCCTAAAAGATGAACTGCAGGGGCGCGATAGTAGGATCCAATCGCCGACTACTCTCTGTAAGTTTAAATAACAATGGTGCACATTATTATTAACCTTAACGCAATGTTGAGCTGCCAGAGCATGTTCAACCCTCCTAATTTTGGCTTCACTTTTGCTTTGGAGGGAAGTAGGGTATGTCACTCCCCAAACATGACAAATGACAATGATTTGTCTGAACTACAGTAATTTTTTGTTTCTTAACACACTTATTTTACTATGGTGCAATAATTTTAAAGTGGATAAGAAAAAAAAGTAATATATAAGTTTTCATGAGCATAGGGTTATCATGGCAACGATTACTGACATGTAACTAGTATTTTTACTATATGGTAACTGCTCCATCTTTATAAGTCCTAGGGTGATGTTGCGAAACTTAAAGTCTTCCTCGACAAATGATCTAGCTTTTTAACGCAATAAGAATATTTCTAATCGGGCAAGTAGTTACTGAAATCAGCTCGTTCAACTTATAACTTCGGTTGAATTAATCAAATGGTTTGTTAAAAATATCGCTCGCCCGCTACTTCACTGGTAATTTTATTTGTATTGAAAATTCATTCCCTTTAGATATATTAGCATCTTTCCATTCCTGATTTCAGTATTTTATACAATAGCAAATAATGTTCTTGAGTCCTCCCATGTTACAAATCCCTTCGCTAAAATACTAAATAAAACCTTCCTTTGTACACACACTTTGATCTATCTCTGAATCTTATAGATATGCCGAAGGAATAACGTGTTAGATATTTAATACTGAAAAGAGACGAAGATGTCATTGGCAAGAAGGAAACTCTAGCATTACCAAAATGAAGCTGATGCCTATTTTAAAGCTAGATCCTCGAAGGAGATAACTGGTTTTTTCTACCCATTGTTGGTGAACCTTGAAGACGGCTTGGCAGCCGCGTGTTTTGCATTTGAAAGAAGAGGAACATCTTGATAATGGAGATGTATTAACCGGTTTGAGGTCATAAAGTAAGTAGATAAGTATCCCTGTCTGGGCATCTTCGGTGGCTCTGCGCTCCTCTGTCATACTAATGCTCTCGTCTCTGCTACCCACTGCCTGGCTCCACGGTTCTCCTTTACTCTATATATAGAATTTATCTTATTATAACCCTCAACTCTATGTCTAATAATTAGAAAAGAAAGAGTAGAAATAGAAAAAATAGGAGTCAATGTACGAGAAATAAAGCGGCTAAAATTGAAAAATGGCGGTAACAAGACTTATAATAACGAGCAAATAAGTTAATTATATCGAGCTACATTGTAAAACTAACTACTAAGATCCACTCCAAAAGTTATTAGATTACTTATATTATTTTACACGTTTTTTTGTTTTTGTTTTTATTATAACAATATATGCCTGAAAAAATTATCCTTGTTACTTTTTTAAGTTATAGTACCTTAAGTGGAAACTCTTATTTTATATATAAAATATTTATATTTATATTATAAAATATTTTTTTCAAAACTGTTATCAATAGGCCATTTTTTTTAATCTTCCTCTTTCTTTCTTTCATTATATGAGTAGAAATGGAACCGATAATCAGTGATTTTAATAGTGCAAAATATGACGAAATTTCAATAGCAAATTGTGTGAAAAATTGGTACCTTGGAAAAAAAAACTTAATAAAATGCATATTCAATTTAATTCGTACTTATGCAATTCAGGCCAGGCCTCAACTAAGAATTATCTGTTGAATATTTTTTACGTCAACAGCAGATCGAGCTGAACTCCAAAAATTATGATCTAATTAATATAGTAATAATAATATCGCAGATTATAAATAATCCTTAACAATATAAATTTTGGAGTAAATTTGAACACGGTCTTTAGTCATTTTGGAGTAACACTTATATACTGTTATTGTGTTTATGATTAAACAGTAAGTATAGAAGATTTCGAACAATTTCCTGCTCCCACTCAAAAAAAAAAAAGAAAGAAACTGAGCAGAGATTACCATCCAAATTCTATCCCTAACAACAGAATTATGCGAAAACACTGCTGTGAATCACTGAGAGAGAGAAGGGTCTGTGCGGACATAGCGGTCCGATCTTCAAGATAAGGTCAACTCCGATAGCCTCTGGCGAAGGCATGAGGGTCTTGAAGTTAATGTACCCACAGCTTGCAGCTTGTACATATTTGTACCCGCACGGTTAATGGGGATGCATTGCCCATACCCAGGCGGTCGATGAAAAGTTCTTATAACTGTTCTTCGGGGTCGCAGCAGTCAGGTACCTCACGAAAATTCGGAGACACGACTTCTTAACACGACCCGGTTACGTTTTCCTTCTGAACAGGAAGATGTTAGTTAGGTTGGTCGGGTTATTATTACCTTTGTATTTTATAATAAGAATAATAAATATGTAATTAAAGAATGAACCAAGCATATCAAAATTAACTAGTAAAAAAACTAATATTTAATGAATTAATAAAATAAGTAACTGAAAACATAATTTCAGAAAAAAGATAATAAATAATAATAAAAATAAATAAATACAAAGTTCATAGTGGAATGTCGTACATGCCGTACTCTGGGCTTCAGTCTTCGAATTGAAGTCAAATTGTCAATGTTCTAAGCCACCAAGACTTTTTACTGCCGGTAACTGAGAAAGGAAATTTAATATAATTTTTTTGATAGATTCACCTTTTAATTCCAACTTTAGTTCATAATGTAATTGACTATTTCAGATAAACAAAGGGTCATCTACTGTAATTCTTAGGATATTTGATTAATACGACCAGTGAAGTATTAACTTTAAATTAAAAATAAGATTTACAAACCCTTTGATAACTTTTATTTATTTAACTTATGAATCATTTGGCTGTATATCGAAACTATTAACTAATCCTCTAGAGCCCGCCCTGTTGTAAATAATATAATTTAAAACACTACAACCAATTCCTCTGCTCTAAAAAGATAGCTCTTCCACATAAATTATTCTGAAAACCATTCGCCCACGCTGAGCAGACTAAAAGGTATCGGCCAGCCTTTTACAGTTGACCTTTCAAAGCCCTCTGTCGATGGTATTCAAATACATTATATATTTTATGAAAGTTCCATAATTCTTATATATGTTACGTATTTATAGAACACCTAATTTTTGAAAAATTACTCGATTCTGAAATTAATAAATCGATATTTTCCCCGATATTTAGTAAATTTTAAACTTAAGTCGCATAAACAGTGCAAGTTTCTCTCATTTTTTTGAAATATAAATCATCGGATCGAAAAAGCTTATTTTTTAATATATCCATATAAAGATTAATTTCTGAGTAAATTTCAAATTATGATCCTATTCACCATGTTGTAAAAATAAGATATTTAAAATATGATAAAATAATATCGGTCAACTATGATAAGTTTATTGGAGGTAATCAGTAATTTTATTTTTTTTCTAATTAGTACCGACGTTTTAATGGGTCATCACAAGTCTTAAATCCAGAACAGAAATACAAGAGATTAGAGGATATATTTTTAAAACTAAATAGATATTTAGTAAATAATACTGACGTAATTAAATACAAATTTAGTGTTAAAAATCGTCGCTTAAACTGTGATATCTCCTAACTCCCCCCACCCAAAAAAAAATTAAATAAATAAAAAACCAAAAACTAAATTAATGCTTCATTCTAGAGGAGTCTGAAGTATTTCGTTTCTGAATATAATTAAAAAGAATCAATTTTAAATTAAAAATTAATTGGAACTCACGGAGAAAAAAACCATGTATGAGGACAATCAGGATTACAAAATTGCAAGAACAATTCACTGTCAAGGGGTATTATGTGGGAGTAACTTTCACGACAGCTAATGCTATGTTAATAAATGTTGGACACCAAGTTAGCGTATCAGATGAGTCTAATATATGATTTATTTTATTTTATTTATTTTTTTGACCTTCCTCAACGATCCCTCAAATCTACTGAACAGTAATTTTTTCTTTCACTTGACCGACAATCATGGGAAAAATTGCTTCGCCGAGCTGTTACCACCGAACCCTTCTTAGTTCACAAGGAGCACTCTCTTAAGAACACTCAAGTCTTCTGCAAGGGCAGTTTTAGCACTAGAGTTTACTGCTAAGAGGTGCCGAGCCTCGGCCAGAGGAAACGGACTGGAAAGAGAAGAGGAAAATAGGAGGGGGTTGGAGATGATTACGTCGAGGAGGGGGCAGAAATACCCATCTCATTAGCGCCGGTCATTAGCAATGGTGGCTTGATAATTTGTGGCTCTTAGTGTTTTTGCGGTAGGTTTCGATCTGCAGATCCTAGAAATTTTTACGATTAGCCTTCGGACCTGAAGACTATACTAGTCACAGTTCGAAGCAATAAAATTATCTCGTATTTTCTCCAAAAAACATTCCGTGGAATGATGATCAGACTGAAGAATGAAACTTGTTATTTGTGTCAGAACCCATTGCTCGACAAATATAACACTATTTTACTCAACAGAAGTTGAAATTGAACCTATCCAACTTTCTGCCTAACACCAATAGAATGTTGTTATGAGCTTTGATTGAAAAGATAATTGTGAAGTAAAAATATCTAAATTTTGTTTTTCCTTTATTTTAAACATTATAAGATGACTTACTTACCATTTTGTAAGTAATTAAATACAATTTGTCTAAGTTTATAAAAAATTTAAAAACAACGAACATAGCGATGTTGGGTTTGTGAATCGGTTCATGTTCCTTATTCTTTTTTTTTTTTTTTTTGGACTTATCTGAAAGTTTTTAAATTCTCATTTGCAATATTCCGACTTCAATCTCCTTTTATAAAAGTTGATGTTGCCCACAACTGAACAAATTTCTAAACAAGACCAACGATAGAATAGTAAGAGAACTTCCCCGTTTCGCCATATTCCTAAATATAGAAGTCAGGCCTTTTCTGTTGCATCCTGCCCAAGGTTGTCATTTGTTACTGCTAGAGCATCCGTCATGGCCGCATGGATCTGCAACATCAAAGCCTCCGCCTTTATAATTAGCGGATTATGTCTTTCTAAGATACAAAAGGAGTGAGTCATACCGGTCCTTTAGATGGAAATCGTTCGTCAGTCTTAAACGCGGGCAATTAGATACCTAGGAAAACACAAAGAGTTCAAAATACAAGACGAATGTCGAAGTTACTTTTATATGTCTCTGAAGTATTATTTACTTTAAATATAATGACGGAATAAATAAAAACAATTTTAGTGCATTATTTTCGATGTGACGGCTTTATTCTTAAGACATGTAGGCCACTTTTTGTTTTCAGATGTCCCACCAAAGTTACATGTCACCCCCGAATGATCCTCTCAGCTCGTTATTACCATCCTTTCCTTACAAAATGGCGGCTGATGAGACGTTTCATTCGTCAGTTTTGGCTATTTGAGAATATAAGAGAAAAATA
Organism: Halyomorpha halys; assembly: GCF_000696795.3. Classification (NCBI taxonomy): domain Eukaryota; kingdom Metazoa; phylum Arthropoda; class Insecta; order Hemiptera; family Pentatomidae; genus Halyomorpha; species Halyomorpha halys. Next base: position 898,115 of record NW_027115809.1, on the reverse strand, counting down.
TGATTTTTTTTTGGATTACTTTTTCCAAATGATTAAAAAAAAAGTAAATAAAAAGGAGCTGATATAACTTCTTGAATGCTTAGAATTATATTATTTTGGAACCCGATCCCTGTTTATACACAACAACCATTAAATATTTCTTTAAGTCTGTAGTCCTAAACTCTTTTTCATGCCCTTTAGCTTTTCATGAATAGATAAATTTGTAAGAAAAAGGTACGAAGAAAAATAAATTGGAGAAGATGGCCGGGGGGTGCCGTCAGCAAAAGTACAAAAATTGTTTATTCAATCCGACGTTTCGACCTGAGTTTCAGGTCTTCGTCAGGGAGCTTGTAGCAGAGTTTTGAGTTTTCACCAGGATCCCCTGCTACGAGCTCCTGAAACTCGGGTCGAAACATCGGCATGAATAAATAATTTTTGTTTATTTATGTCCTTTTTTGCTGATCGCACCTCCCCCTCTCCCCACCCCCATCTTCTCTAATTATTAATCTAAGGTCAACTATCTACACCTCATGATGAAAAATAAACTATATTTGCGCTGTTATTTTTTCTTTCAGGTACCCATTAAAGGTCCAATGCTTGATTAAAATCGGTTGTTAACACTCTTTCCCAACATAACGGTTCGAAATGCGACCGATTAAAAAATAACTTTCTGCTGAACTAATGCGTTAAAATTTTTTTCCTTCGCAATTTAAAAGTTGTTGATCATCAGGGTTTCACAAATAAAAGGAAAAAAAATAAATATTATGAAGAGCACTCAATTCACATGCGTTCTAAATTCTTTCCTCTGATTAAGTAAATTCCATTCACTTACACGAGTTTATTTTCAAAAGCACTCAGATAAAATATTTCTTATGATGGTAAAATGTGCTATTCTTTTTTTATTTATCTTTTAAATTAGCATTATAACCGCTTCTCTGCTTGAGAAAGCCCAATATAGAAGATATTCTCAAAATAATTCAAAAATCCTTTTAAGGTAAGAATTTTCTCGACTATCCTTTGAGATATTCTATTTATAATACATGTGTATTTTCAGTTTTTCTGTTTTATACAATGCATTTGTAGTTTTATTTACAACAATTTAGGTTTATAGTTTTTAACAAACTTGCACATATATATCAATGAATTTCTTGGACATTATTTAAATAAACCTTGAATATTTTGAAAACAATTACGTTTTTCTAATTTTAAAGAAGCAAACGACAAAGTAATTTTCAGCAATGACCATCTAATCTAAGACCGATTTAAATGGTTATATACTAACAGTGTCATTTTAATCGAGCTTTAAGTAAAAAAATTAATTGTCTTTATGTTAAAAGTTATTGCATTTTTAGTTTACTCATAAAAACCTTTGTTATATTTCATACTTCTTTGCAAGTAGTAAAAATGAAATAGCTTTACTTAATTTAGTTGCTAATTACATTTTTTTGTACTATATTAAAGAAAATAACAATTAAGAATTTATACTGACAAGAGTTGTATAGAGGTATTACTTTTTCAAATAAATATATCAGCATATAGTTATTTTTAGAGCAGAGTATCGATTGTTCAGTTGTACTCCACATTTAGCATTGCTTTCCTTATAACGCTGCTTTATTTTAATATTCTACCAGTAGATAATTTACGTTTTATTCACTTCCACATTTCATAATTTTTAAAAAAGGTTATTTCGATAATTTAGGTTCATCTAACTGGATGTTTTGTGCATTTTTAATGAGGTTATTTTGATTAAGAGAGGTTTGAGAATGTCGAATATAGTGCTGACTACATTTTAGCTGTCTTTTTATAACTTAAAAATAGCACATTTTTACCCCTCAAAATTGTTAGTCTTTGAGTGAACCAGAGACATTGATGCAGTTTTGCTGAAAGTAAAAGGTAGAATCTAAAATTTAACAAAAGTTGCCGGATTTCCCTACTATTTTAATTTTCCCTACTCTTTTGAATTTAAATTTTTCGCTTACTTACTTCGTATGTACTATACTTGGTAAAAATAATTCCTTCATGCTCAAACCCAACATCTATGTAGCTTGTATACTAAGTGTCCTTAACCGGTGGGTATACATACTCCATACATCACAATTATCCTAAAATTGTGATAAATTCTAACAAATATGTTACTGTGATTAAGAATTTAAATTTTTGATTTAATGTGAAAAATGACTAATTAGAGAAATTATTTAATTGATCTGGGCAGAATAGCCTGCATGAAGTTGTGTTTTTAAATTATTTAGTTCAAAAATCGTATTAAGATTGACCCTGAAGATGGCCGAATTGGCAGAAACGTCGGACTTGTAAAGAAAAGAAAATTTTTGAGATTATAATGTATAAAAATTAAATTATTTATTTAAATAGCATATTATTTTAAGTACTTGGGGCCGTAATTGAAAAAAATACTAATAATGAATAAACTTAAATTAAGTGACTGTGATTAGATTATCCCGTACTATGTGGGATATGTAGCTGTATACTTCTAAGTTGATGTGGTAATTATTAAATATAATTACGCAATCAAATTTTAATTCATTAAACGACAAAAGCATTCCTTTGTGTTAAATGAATTCCCTCATATACTCTGATCTATTCGTTTTTCCTTTTGAAACTTAATTTTCCTTAGTTAAAAATGATAAATTTATACCAGGACTAATCATGAAAAATAAAATGTTTGTATCAACATTTTACAGATTTTTATTTTTTTATTTTATATTTTGAATCCACTGAAGCCATGTTCAGCTTGTGATGGAACGGGATTGGAGGATTTTGATCAAGTTGTTCCGCGAACCAAGAGAACAGAAACCGAAACTATTTGTATAAAATCCTGGTGAATTTCATCTTAAATTGTTATTTATGTATGTAACCGAAAACCTCAAACTTAGGTAAACTGTCTTCTGAATATGTGTAATTTTATTAATTGCCTCAATTGTTTGTCGTGATGTTAGTTACCGAATCGATATGATTAATGCTCTCGACTTGAATTGTTTGTACGTTGATATACTTGAATTATGTACTAAAAGTCTGGCCGAATAAAAAATGTTCCAATTGATGATTGATTATCATCATCACGAGTTCTCTTAGTGATATTATCCTTAATAATCGAGTTGTTTATTATGATGGATCGAATCATTTTTTTGAATTAAGAATGCAGAGGAGTTGCATCGGCATTCGGCGCGACCGCAAGGTGTGACGGGTAATTTGAACCAGCGGCAGTGAGGTTGACGACCTTTTGTGTCAGTGCCAAAAAAATGCCTTCATACTGTCTATTGTGGGACTGCTCGAGAAGAAAACAACCGCGGCTTGAAACAGTTAGCAATAGTCTCTCTTCGCTCCTCTGGTTATATCTTTTTTTAAAAAAATATAATTGCCTCACTTTGAACTATATGTTTCTATAGAGGCCGATGAAAATAAGAGTGAGTTTGAGTCGATGGTAATCTTCAGATGATACACAAAGTCGATGCAGTCTTGAAGTTCATCCAGGGAAAAAAAAAAATTATCTCCCACTTCCCCCATGGAATTTGAAAACACAAAAAGGTAGAGAATTTAAGATTTGAAAACCCACCTCAAACTTCGGAAAAATATTTTACTCCAAGAGCCTCTAATATTTCAAACCAATACCAATTACATTGAAGTTAAGAAAATGCTATTTTAATTATTCCAAACGAGTGGGGGATCTTCCTTCAGTTAGCCTCTATAAAATTGGTTAGGGTAATAACCTAGTGGTTGATGATGGGTGCTCAGAGTTGTTTAAAAATCAGTCCGTTTTTACTACAGAACCTTGTAGCAATGCAACCATCCTTTTGGGTCTGGCTATTGCTTTCTTATTGGTAGCTACTCAACAAAGCTTAATGTTTCGATATAAATCTGTTCGTTGATGAGTTCGGTCTTTAATTTGGATATTACTAAAGCGACTTTTAATGTGAAGGCGCAATCTATCACCGAATTTGAGAATGGCATCAAATTTGTGGACCAGAAATGGATTCAAACGATAAAAAATTCAAATATTTTTTGAAGAATCAGTTCAATAGGTTGGTACATTTTAAAATATATGCACAAGTAAAAAAGTATAATGTTTAATTTAAACTCTATCGGTATAGAAGAGGGGAGAGGATCGGATGCATCCTAATTTTACTAGTTTCTAGTTTTCAAATCTCGAACAGAAATAGTCGGGTGATAGTTCATTTATACTTTTGAACTTTTTGGGAGGATTTCAAAATATTTTATAAATTTTTGATAAAATGGATGCTACGATTGACTTAGTTGAATGTTCAAACCTCCTTAATATTATAACAATCGATTTATTATGGTACATAATCATTTTGTATATTTATATAAGTATTGCGACAAGAATGTGAAAAATAAACACTAATAAATATCCAAGGAAACCTACCAAAATTGAGAAAC
>NW_027115809.1:889118-893592 GCF_000696795.3 Halyomorpha halys | reverse complement strand
AAATTTATTCTAAGCGTAAGCCCTGGCGAAGTGCTGGAGAGATGCAAAATGATACAATTATAAGAATGTATTTTTATTCTTATCATTGTATCATTTTGTATCTTTTTAGCCCTGATGAAGCCCTGCAAAGTGGGGCGAAACGTCGGAAATAATAGTTGTAAACTATTTTTATTTCTCTTTTGACCGCAACCCTGACCATCTTCTTATACATCAATTTTTGCGGTCAACTATATATACATATATACGATTTGAGGTTTTCTTTAATGGAATATTTTCTGACTCAATAGATGCATTTCTTTCCCATTGTCTATCGTTCTATAAATGGACAAAATATCAACAACAGCAGTAACAAGAAACAACCAGGACAAATACAAAAATGTTTTGCACAAGTGCACACTCGGTGTGACCAGGCCGTTATTGTTGCAGGGGCCATGTCAAGGCCGGTGCCGCGTTGCCACGTCTACCCGTCGTGTCTCCATCGCGAAATATCATTCTATCGTCGGCCCTCTTTGGGTATTAGGTGCATTGCAAAACGGAATATTAACTCAGATCTTTAATAAAATCCTTACAGAAAGAAATTATTCAATAAAAGTGAAACTAACTATAATAAAGTAATGAATAAAATGAATGGGTATTGCCAAATAATCTCAAATTCTTCCCTTAATTTTATTAAATAAAATAAATAAAAAAGGCTTCACTTGATTAACTAATTTTTTTTTTTAATATTGCAAATCAGGACTGTCTTGTAAGTTATTTAGTATTTGAAAACTTAAAAATATTAAACCAAACTGTGGTATTGTTCTTATTTATTTATAAACAAAATCATGAATTACTTCTTAAAAGACAATTTATTTCAGTACATTAGTTTCTATCAACATCAATGATAAACTGCTCAATCTTACGTGAAAAAATCGTATGTACATCTCACTTCATTCTTGCTTCGTTTTAATTTTTAAATCATAATCATGGGCGTACCCAACGGAAGGCAGGAGAGGGCGGCTGCCCCCTTTGAAGTGATAAGAAATTATTGATTTAATAAAAAAAAAATTTTAAAACCAAATACTAATTGTAAAAAGTAATGGATCACTATAAAATTATATACAATTTTCTTAAATTTTGATTTCTTTCGCTTTTTCCGTACTGAAATGTAAAAACCTAATTGATTATGGCTTCCCTCCTTCTAATTTTGGTCCTGGTTACGCCCTTGATCACAGGAGTGATAAGGAAATTCTTAGAATTTTACCCCATGGGGTAAAAGATGGAATAAAATTCGGGTAAACTACTAAAGGAACTATTGATTGTTTCCTCACATCTTCCACTGCCATTGGAACATTTAAAAGCACACACCGAGATTGTGAACAGAAACAACTACAGAAAATTGTAACAGGCTGTTTTATTGGTTAAAAATAGGTCGAAATTAGTCACTGCTTGGTCTACAAGTAGTATTTATCATGAGAATTGGAGAATCCCATGGATCGCGGGACCACGGGTCCTTATTATAAATGGCACTGCCCAGAAAAATTTTCAATAATTGCTAAGAAAAATTACCTGTATTATTTTTTTCTTTTTATTTCATACTCTTTTTATGGTTTGGCAGAAGAAGATTGTAAGAATACTCGCTTCTTCCAACAAACGCAAATTAAAAAATATAATATTTACTCTCCCTGTTTACTGTTTTAACTAGACATGTGCAAATCAAATTTACAGTGCTGTGGAAGCACAAACACAACTACTATGCCCTGCTAAGAACAACGCAATTTCCTACGCACCGAGAAAGTCTCAAGTGTACTGTATTCATATGTTACCTATTTTCTATGATTTAATATACTGAATAAAAATTAATACAATTATTCTAATTACCTTTATATGACAAATTTAAACTGAATAATTAGGTTTTTTTATTATGGTTATGTTTTAATAAGGAAAATGACATGAAACATATTACGTTCTTGAAAATCAGGGCATTATTCTCCGGTGTAATACTTGGGCATTTATTTTATATATGTAAGATCCCTGAAAGAAAAGTTGCTTAGTGATCTGTTGTCTTCACTTAACATTATCTATCTCCAGCTACTTTTCATTATTGCCTTTTTCTTTGAAAACTAAAATAGGACAAACATCCGAAAAATTAAAACCATTCAAAGTTAATGCTCTTCATTAATTTTTTTTTATAATAATTCTTGACAAAACATTTTTTTTTTTTTTAATATTTATTGATATTTACAACTGTATACACATATATACAACAAGTAAATTTGCTGTATAGTGACATGATAAAAACATGTGGAGAATCTATCCACTGATAGAACTCCAATAACATTTCTAGAGGATTGACAAAACTAGAAATACACACCACTTTTTCTATTTTTATGAATCCACTGTGCCATTTCACATATTTTGTAATCATTACGGTTATCCGAGATGATATAAATTAATAATCCAAGAAAGGATGTTGCAAACTTATAACTATTTCTCAAGAAAATAATCATCCGCGATAATAATCTCAGATATTTTGTTTTATTGATTGATGTGATAAATATTTCGTTAATCAAATCCACTTATAATCTGTTGTTTGCCTAATGTATATATTATATCCGTAATTGAATCAGAATTAATACATATAACATTGATGATTTTGTATTATCACATGGCATTTTGACCGTTAGGGTTATATCAGAACATATTCATAGAGTAGGTCAGATTTCAAGGTGCCATAAAATAACAGAACCTTGTGCACAATTCAAATATAACCACCATCCAATGCTCTTGGAAAGAAATATGGTTTTCGATCCGGATGGGGGAGTGGAAACAGATGACGTCGCATTCGTGGTACAGAGAAATGGGAAGCCGTCACTCAACTGGCGGGTATAAACTGCATGAGATTTTTATAGCTACCTTCTCTGTCGCACTTCATTCTTATAAATCATCCTGGTCATTACAATGAATTCATATTTTTATCATAATTTATATAAATTGAATATTTAATAGTTTCATAAATGAGTTAGAGTATTATCATTTATAATTCATTATAATCTGTAGTTTATTATCGATGCACTGATATCAAGAAACTTTTGTTTGCGCATAAAGAATACATTTCAAGATAAATTGTACATGTTAAAACATAGAAGGTAATTTATGTAAAAAGATGGTCAAGAAAGGTTCAAAAATAGCACAAAAACTATTTAATGTAACTATCATTGTAACGTTTCGTCCCACTTTGCAGGACATAAGGACGAATTCAGAACAAGATAAAAACATTGTAAAGTGATAAAACAGTAATGATGTACACACCAAGTCGTAAAAATTATTATATTTAAGAAATTTTATGGTATTATTATATATAATTTCGGTAGTAAACCAAAAAAAATATATATATATGAGGCTGGTTACTAATAAATATGTTTTTCTGATATTTTTGAACCTTTATTACTAATAATCTTCCAATTCTAATTGTAATTCAATTTTCAATAAAATGAAAAAAAAATCATCGAAATTATTGGCTTCAGATAAGATTAAAGACAGGCTTAAGACGAAAGAGCGTTTTGTATTATTGTATCGTTCATTTATTATTAGTTTTTTAAATAATTTGAAAAAAACTTATATTTTTCGTAAGTTCACAAATATGCCTATAAAAGAAGATTAAAATGTTTAAAAAGCTATACAATGTTTTTTTCCTGTTCCTTTGAAAATTCATACAGTGTTAAATCGATTATATAAACTCTCACTTACTGTAAATCGATTTTGACAGAAACAGTTGGTGTAATATGTTAGCCATTTCCCTGCCTTAAATACACGTACGCTCACAGAGAGAATATTTTGCGAGACAACTTGATAATTTCGAATCAGAAGGCCTTGAAACGTAAATATATAAAATATTTCCAATATTTATATAATATATATAATAAAAATGTTTCCCCTTAGATATTTGATATATAGGTAAGTGAAAATAGTATTATATAATATATATAAAAGAAAAATAATATATACTTTAAAAAATATTTTTTCGGCTATTTAGCTAAGGTCGAGTAAAAGGACACACTAACCATTTTTGTTTGTCACCTATTGATATTATAAAACAATTAATTCCAATAATAAACTATATGGAAATAATTTTTAGCGTTTTTTACGTATTTTTATTATACTATTATTCTCATCGTCCATTTATATTCTCCAAATCTATTTCATATTCTCGTTATCATTTAGAAAAAAAAACCTACGTAGTTGGAAAATCACTGGGGTCTCATAAAACTTGTAAAACAATTGTTTTCTCTGGTTCGCCATCTTGGAAACTCATTAATTCTTACTAATGCATGCCAAAAGAAACTTATGTTTTCATAATCACTTAATTGCGGAATTTTCAAATGCGCAACATCTATTTGGAAAAACTCCTTAGCCTTGTAAAATGTATATGATAATTGTTTCTTCTTTTTTGCCCTTTTGGAAAATCATTATTTCCTAAATTAGTTATCTTCAA
>NW_027115809.1:873980-889039 GCF_000696795.3 Halyomorpha halys | reverse complement strand
TATATATATAAAAGGGATTAGTGCTTTTCGATGTTAATTAACCATTGATGATTAATACTAACGAAAATTTAATAATTATTGCCAAATTGGTTTAGTGTACACAAGGTATATTCTACTGGAGGAACAAGTTTATGATTGTATTCCTGTTCAGCAAGACATTCCATTACTTCAACGCAACATTCGCGTACTTTTTCTATATTTAGAAGGTGAACGGACCTGGTGGCTGTTCATTTAGTGTTGTACTGAAAATATTACTTAAAGTTTTTTTTTTCATGTTACATCATGATGACGAGAGACTAGATTTAACTCTTTAATGACAATGCAGTGTTGGAAGGTCCATTGGGCGTGATTTTTTTTTAGTGGATATGGAGTTCATCATATAGTTTATATCTATTTCATACATGAAACATATGTGATATTAAAGAATTTTGGGAATAATAAGAAATATTATGACTCTATAAAGGATTTTTAGATTGATGTAAAGAAGAAATTTGATTGTAGAGCCAAAAGATTAACATCATATATCAAAGTAATCTTGGATATAGTGAGATTAATGAGTTTTTGTTGTACAGATTTAAAGTGTACAGTAGAACCTCAATTCTCCGGACTGGTCGAATCCTGTCTAATCCGAATCCGAATAATCTTTGAGCATTGTAAAATTGACATTTGTAATTATATTAAAAAATTACTATAATGATGCGTTCGTTGTTGACCGTAGATATTGAATGAGAAGATCTTTAAGGGAGCGTATGTTCTGTGAAAAACGCAAATAAGTAGCATTTATTTTACTAATGTCAACGATTCGGCCGGAATTTCATACCTTCCTCAGGGCTAAGAACAAAAAAAAAAGTAAGATGACCACCGTAACGAAAATAAAAAATACAGAATAACTATATTATAACAAGAAACAGATAATAGAGGTGCATTTGTAGTATTGGAAGAAAACATAAAAATAAAATAAACCTCCATACTCTCAATACTACTTATATACCTATATTATCTGTTATCTTTTTATTTTATAGTTATTCTGAATTTCCTTTTATTCATTATGTTTCTTTTTTTTTTTGTTCTTTCAATAGTCCTATTGAAAGCCTGAAATTCTGACCGAAACATTGGCACTAATAAAATAAGTTTTACTTATTTGTGTTTTTCACTGCTGCATCCCGTTCCATCTTCCCCTGAGTAAATTAATGTAGTACAGATATACTAGTTAATCATTAAAAAATTATACTATTTTTATTATTGATTGAAGAAGTTTGTCGGGGGGTGCGATCAGCAAAGAACATAAACATAAATATACAAAACCATATTTATTTATTTTATGCCGACGTTTCGACCTGAGTTTCAGGTCTTCATCAGGGGTTATGGCGTAGAAGGTAGGCAAACTTCTCCAATCAATAATAAAAATAGTTTATCGGAAAGTTTCAAATAATTTACTAGTATATCTGTACTACATTAGTTTACTCAGAGGAAGATAGAACGGGATGCAGCAGTGAAAAACACAAATAAGTAAAACTTATTTTATTAGTGCCAATGTTTCAGTCAGAATTTCAGGCTTTCAACAGGACTAAGAACAAAAAAAGAGTTGCAGGCCTACCTTCTACGCCATAACCTCTGATGAAGACCTGAAACTCAGGTCGAAACGTCGGCATAAAATAAATAAATATGGTTTTGTTTATTTATGTTTTTCTTTGTTGACCGCACCCCCCGACAATCTTCTCCAATCATTAATCGACGGTCAACTATCTACATCTCCTTATTTTTATTATTGTATCTATATATTTCATAGATCGACTATAACTATTAGCACTAACTTTCTCTATCATCAAGAATGGTGAATGGTGAATTTTTCAAAGAATGGACATTTCATTTCTATCACTAATCAATGGTTATTTACGATTATTTTATACCTCTAAAACAAAAAAATTAAAATTATACTCAACATAAGTTTTGAAGATGCGTATCATACTTATGGATAGATTATTAATTTGTGAAATAAAAATAGAATTTATTTAAAGTCAAATAACTTTTAATACCAATTGACAAATTATATTGAATTGATTAACGAGATCAATTGCAGTAGTATATTGAGGTAACCTAAATTAATATGTACGAGTTTATTATATTTTCTCAAATAAAAAAAATTAATATTTTAAAATTAAATAATATTTTATTTTAACTTTCTCAGCAAAATAAAAACGGTACCATGACTAAGAGGTTAGAAAATAATGAACGTACACCGGAGCTTATTATGACTACGTCTATTTTTACGTTGAATGATTCGTATATTCACGCAAAACACCTAAAATGTGGTTTTAAAGAAAATATTTGTTGCCTCCTTCGTTGGAAAATTGTCAAGTATTTCGAACCCTGCAGTTCAACTAAATACATTGCTAGCTCCTCTTTATATAGAACCGTCGGCAAAAATAGAACCGGCCCCTAAGCTGTGGGCGATAGTGGCATTCTGTTTAACCAACACAACCGATTTGGAAAGATATGCTTCCGAAGAATTCTTTAGAAATATAATTTGGATTGGACATCAGCAATAAATTCTTGGGTAGTTAGGAAATAAATGTATACCACTGTTGGCTATGTGGTATGTAATTAAGACCCAAAACTGTTAAACCCAAAAAATTTGTGTTACAGAATTGACAATCATTAATTTCTAATAAAGGCGTTGTTAAAATTTAAGGGTAAAAAAAACTATGGATAGTCATCATTGCCCATATAAAAAAAAATTTAGCTATTAAGTTGTTATTTCGTTTATAGAAAAATATATGAAGCAATAAAAGAAGAGGCTCATCACCTATCTATTATTAGAGAAGATGATAATGAGTATAGATTATGATAGATTTAAGGTAATGTTGGATATGGATGAATATAGTAATTTATAATATACAAATCAGACTCATATCAGGGTAAATAATCTGATGGTTTTAATGAATTCAGTGCTTTTGTTAATATTCTCCTCATTGCCGCCCAAGGTCCTGAAAAGTTAACTTTAATTAAACCTTTAAAGTTTAAAGTTGAAGGTTTACAGTAATAGCTAACTTTAAAGAGTTGACACTGAGGTGGATCTCACCTTGTTATGAGATGGTCATGATTCCGCCAATGGGCAAGATGAGCAATGGGCTCTGCAACTCACTGTTGGCTTTATGATTTTAAGTTACTACATGACTATAAAAGGCTAATCTGGACATACGGAGTTGAGCTTTGGGGCTCCACTAAACCTTCGAATTCCTCTCGTATGCAATCCTTACAATCCAGAATCCTTAATGCTTCTTACTTTATCACAAATAAAATCATACATAAAGACCTTAATGTTCCATATGTAACCGATCTAGCCCGAACCAGATATTATTCCTTCCACTGTAAACTCCCTAACCACCCAAACCCGCTAGTTCCCAACCTTACCTCCTCTTCCATTTCTGCCAAAAAAAAAACATGGTCCCGAGACCTGCTAATGTAAAAAATGCTTTTAGAGTGCTACCAATGGGTAGTTTCTCTACATGCCTGTATCACTCCATTTTAACTGAGATAAAATTTAGTGAATGTATTATTATATTCAGTTAATTTCAATACAGATTAAATTAATAAATAGGTGTTATAATTTTCAATGAGTGGAATTTTTTTGCTGTTTCGTCTACTTTCTCGTTTCTAGAGATCTCGGAATGATTAGGAACCCAGACAATCGGGAATTGTGAACATATGCTACGAGAATTTTGGGTTTTGTAGGTAACACCTTGTTTTTAATACCGCTATTCATAGTTATTAAAAAGGTTCGAAAGACCTCTCAAAATGCCTCTCTGTATCTTCCAGGTGGAAGAATTTATGCCATTTTAGAAACGTGTATTCTCTACGAAATATTTTAAAATAATTTTTCAGGCACTCTTTTTTTTCCTCGGTAGTTGTAGTATGTATTCTGCTACAAGTTCTCCATAACTCATTTTCAAATAGATGGAAATAAACTTGTGAGTTACCAAAAGATGTAATATTTTCTTTACAAGCAGAGTATTTCTTATCTCTCAAACCCTTGTTGAAAAGATGTCTCACTTGAATTTCGTTTCATTCTTGCACCGAAACGTTAATCTGATATTCCTCGTGACGATATCATCTTGTTATCCTCCCAATCGATTAGGGCTCGATCATCGCCGAAATAGTTCTGTGATAGAGGAGGCCTTTGTAGGCCAAGGCCGCCCAAGGCTCGCCTACTTCCGGAGAATCGACCTTGCTCCCCCTACCTGTGGCTCTTCCTTCTTATAGGCAGTTGTTTTGTTATAAGATCTCTCAGTCAGCTTCATTTTAATTTTTTAGCATGTCAGCATGTCAGACCCTAATAAAAAAAACTCGGTGATTTCTAGATGGTTCAGGTTGCGGTAAAGAAAAACAAAAAATAATTATGAAGAATATAGTAAGAGATGCGGTCACAAGAAAAACAAAACAATAATGGTTAACAACTTGCCGTAAACTGTTTTCGTACTGACCTGAGCAGAAACAGCCCTGATGAAGCTTTAAGTGTGGTGAAACTTCGACAAAGAAATAGTTATTAACTTTTTTTTTTTCTTTTTACCCCATCCTTGACTATCTTCTTCATAATTTAAATTAATACGGTCAATTATTTATATAATTAAAAACAAAAAATAGTTTAAACAACTTATAAATATCTAGCGTTTTGACCCACACTGCTATTCGTCTTCAGGGCTTAAATAATCGGCCTCCATTTTATTATTTATTTTTCAAAACCTATACTGTAATATTTTTCAGCGTCAAATGTTCTATAAATTAATACCACACAAAATTTTTATCATAAACTTAAAAAAAAAAATTAAGATTGTGAGATTGTGACTTAATATAGTTTTTCACGCCTAGATTTTTCTTGACTTTTGATTTATCAATAAACAAAAAAAAATATATCATCGTTTTTTTTTGGCATTAGTTCCTCTCTATTCTATAGTGCTATTCTATTAGCATTCCAAGTAATGCTTGTAGTTTTATATTCCGCGAAAATAAATTCACAAAATGCTGATTTTTTGAAAAAAAAAAAAATCTTTTTAAAAAATTGCATCTCGGAAACTATTTAACGTAAAGAGGTCGGTTCGGGTTCTAATTTTAAAAAATTAACCCTTCTCTACTAAAAAAAATTAATTCTTTTTTTTGTACTCTAAATATCTAGAAACATATTGAGTTCAGAATGAAAAAAGATAAAAATAAAAGACTATCATGTTAAAGTTATTTGTAGAATGAAATTAAATGTCGGTGGTGTAAATTTGCCATCGTTCAATTTCAACGTTTTTAGGACATATACTGTAAGTACTGTATAGTTATTGTAAAAATGTAATCATTTTCTCTCAAAATAGAATATTTTCTGTCAGAAAATAATTAAAATTTTTCCAATGTCAGTCAAGGCTGTTCTTACACAGATTGGAATACACTTTCACATTCTAACCTAAAATGAGTATCCAATTTTGGCTCTGGTTCCAGGACTATCGTGTGCCGGTCGAACGTTGGCATATTTAATTCATGTTATGTTTTAATAGTTACAATACAACAATATATAATACAATACAAAAATACAATAGTTACAATACAAAGTTCCTGGCCTGCTCTGATTGAAAATTATAGAAGGAAAATTACTTTAATAGAATGACTGCCCATTACACACGCCTTCGTAATTGATGCGATTAAATAATAATTTCATTAAGCAATACGTAGTTACTGTTTAATTACTGGTTACTGACTAAACGAATTCACAGTAGATGACTTGGAATAATAGACAAAACGTGTATACGCCACAATATTAATTAACTGAAGTATAAATTAGCTATAACTATCACTCTATTAAGTAGTGAATATCCAGACGACTTGTATGAGGGTATAGGGACCCATTTTTCTAAAAGTCAATTTTCTTTATCGATTCCCTCCATCTTCCCCGTATGACTAGATATAGGAAAAGTAATGTGATCTGATTTAAATTTCAAATTGAGCATTAACTATCATAATTGATGTGTTCCCTTGGTTAAATATTCATCAGGTTGAGTTTCCATAATAGATTGTAAAAAGATAAATAATATATGAGGTAATTTTAAAATGAAAATAAAAGATAAAAACCTAGTCGGTGTTGAATAGCTACAACACTTTCAATGCATTATAAAGATAGGTTTTAATTTTTCTTTTTATTCGCGGTACTTACTTTTATCACAGTTCACTTTTTATTTATATGTTAATTCATCCCAGGTAGTTTTGCCAATGATAAATAGGATTTAAATGGTTAAAAAACATAGTGAACTAACTTCAAATATGATTCCTAACAAAAATGCTCCTGAGACTTTTTTTGTTCTCATCTATTTATTTATTTATTAATTTGCTTTTTCTCCTTTTAAGTATGGTTATAAACCAAAACCTATTTGTGATATTACAAATCCAACCACACCATAAAAAAAAATAATGTTAATTTTCTAAATATTTACTTAATTTACTTTCAGTATATTAAAATTTTATCAATAATAGATTTTAGAAAGAGGTAAAATCGGCATACCCTAACAAAAGATCGATATATATTTTTTTTCTTTTAAGTGTATCTATTTTAAAATATTCCAGTCTTTATTATCACTTTATAATGATAATATTCCTTAATTGTTCTGGTACAAGTCCCTTTAGAATAATTTAACAGGCGTTGAAAATGGGGTTTAGAGCTTTAAAGTAAAATACAGAAATTAAAAATAAATGCAAATTATGGAATAATAAAATACTGTAAAAATCTCTAATAAATAAAAATAATAGTATAATAGAGAAGAATGTAAAAAAATAAAATAAATAAGAAAGGAATATGGTCCGGGTGCGGTAAAAAAAAAAACTCAAATAGTAGAAATATACTATTTTAATGAGCCAACGTTTCGCTCCACGTTGCAGGGCTTCTTCAGGGCTAAAAAAACGTGGAGCGAAACGTTGGCTCATTAAAATAGTATATTTCTACTATTTGAGTTTTTTTTTTGACCGCACCCGGACCATATTCCTTTCATCTTTACACACGGTCAATCAATAATCTTCCAATAAAATAAATAAAAAGGAAGCAAATAAATTAAAACTATTTATCATATGATAATTCCTGGAGTAAGTAGTCTCTAAAATAATAAAAGAAAAACCATGAGGGAAATAAAGATAATCAACAAGAAAGAGCAATTAATATTTACATATTTACACGTTTTAAATAAAAATTATAAATTTCAAATGTAAAAATGAATAAAAAGGCAACAAAACATAAATTCCCTAATCATTAGGTATCTTTTAAAAATAATAAAATAAAATAAAATATACTGTAAAAAAAAATTAATTTGTCCACTTTTCTTTTTAAAAACTTAGGTGATAACCAAATAAATTATTAACATTTTTATATACCCAATATACTGATTGAAAATGGAAAAAATATTTTTACCTTTGTATGCAACCAATTCTTTTTTTGTTTTTGATCTATAATTCCTAAACGAAGTATCCAAGCGTAAAAGCTATTATATGACAAATTAAACGACATTAAATTAAGCGTAGAATGAGTAACGTAACTTATTAATTTGCTCAAGTTGTAAACCTTCAACCGTGGAAAAAACAAATTATTTATAATTTGGTCAAGAACTGGGATATAGTACTATATAGGAGACAGAATCTAAGTTCCAATCAGCTTAGTAGTTTGATAAAGTAACAAATAATGAGTAATTTTTAATGAATAATTAATTATAAATAATTTTTTTCTTTTAATTTTAACTCTAAATAGTGGATTCTATCTAAAACGTTATTATAAAATAAATTAAAGAACATAAAATTAGGCGTCGAATGAGTAATTTGAAGATGTGTGCTATATGAGCTGGGTTTTATGCAACGGCCTCCTAAAAACTCTAATTAGACCATTATTGAGTTATGTTACATTTCCAGTACGGAAGCATTCATTAGCCGATCGATACGATTCTGACAATCAGTTAAATCTGAGTAGCCCTCTTCGGTACAACATTGGAATTGCCAACTTATAATCCAATAATTCTCTCAGCTCTCCCAACTTGCTATCCCCTTAAGCCGGAGCGACAAAACCCTTTATCCACCTGTCTGTCATTGGAGGAGGAAAAAAGAAAACCGGACTACCTCTCAGCTATTGCAGCGGCCTTGGGCGCCGCACTTGTTCATTTGCATTGTTCCATTGCAGGGATTACGAAAGAGCATAGCTTACGTAAAAGGTCTCGTGATGTTAGTCATAAACATTCCGTAGGCTCAAGGAGAACCAGCCACAAAGAGAGACTGTAAGTCTGCATATCGACCTTAGAGTCGGCAATGACATTGCAACTTGGGTTGCATACAGCGCGTTGCATCTAGGGCGTTCGCTGCTGCGCTTGTGGCTGTTCGATGGAATATTGATGCAGGCAGCAGTCTTTGTCCAACACATGATAAGAATTATATTTTAAAGGCTGACAAAGTTGAGCAAATATTTTCATTCGTTTGGCCTGAAAACTTGTCAAGATATATGTTTACCATGTTTAAAGGAACGCTTTTGCTCCGCTTTATACTTCCAATAAAATGCCCAAGAATTATGCTCTACTTAGGGAAACACCTTAAAAAAAAATTTTAAATGTCTTTACTTTCACTTACCTATATATGGCATATATAGGTAGGTTAAAGTACTGCGATAGTGCTAATTTTCGAAACCGAATTTTCGACGAAAATACACCTTTTGAGGTCACCTGAGTTCAAATAACTGTCTTGCAAGATGGTCTTTACAATTAAATGGTTTTTAATATTAGGAAGGTATTTCAAGTATTGAAGTAGTCTGATGTAGCTTAAATAACCAATGTTTAAAAATCTTCTAGAGTACCTTCTCTAGCCCGAACCAGATATCAGTCCTTCCATTATAAACTCCCCAACCATTCAAACCCACTAGTTTCTAACCTTGCTTACTCTTCCACTCCTGACAAACCTCCGAGGCGCCTGAAAAAAAAAATGTCCTCGAGACCTTCTAATATAAAAAATGTTTTTAGAGTGCTGCCAATGGGTAGTTCCTCAACATGCCTGTATCATACCGTTATGACCTTACTAATTTACTAGATGTATTATTATGTACAGATATAAATGTCAATAAATAAAATTTAAAAAAGAACCTTCAATTTTTTTTAATCAACAATTCACATTGTTAAATAAGAAACACCGAATCAATACAAAATATCAAAGACTTTTGTGAATAGCTAAAGGAGAAAAAAGTAAAAACAGAAACCGATTGGAAGGGGGAAAGCCGAAACCGCATTTCCCGATTGCGTTGTAGCTTCGTTATCCTTTGTTAAACTGTTATATTCTTGGCTGAAGTAATACTTATATTCTTTACATTTAACTCGAGAAGCCCTAAGATACGAATTTTTATAGCATTTTTTTTTTTTTTTTTTTTTTTTTTAGAAAAATCAACAAAATAGGGATAACAAACAAAACACGGCCCACAAATCTATCTATATAAAACCCGTGGACCTATGCAAGGTGCTAATTGAAAGTTATCTGATGCTCACCCGGCACCAGATTTTTCGCCAGACAATAAATATTTTAATTACGATATCTCTGATTTTTAACAGAGCAAGTTAAGTTCACATTTTCTCTGAAGAATAACCGCCATTATTACAAAGCATTTCGATACAGTTCACATAACTTATATGCTAAATTAAAGCCTAAATTTCGTCGTTTTTTTTCTCTTTAAATTAAATATACGTATTATTAACCATTACGTTAATAATTTAAATTTAAATTGTAGTATAAAATTAAATGGAGACGACTTAGGATCCTGGGTTCCGCTGAGATATCTGGATGCTGATTGTTCCTATCTCCTCTTATCTCCCTACTCTTCAGTTTCCTCGAACATGTCGCCCAGACGCTAAGATCTTCTTATCAAAAACGGCGCCTTTTTCACTTATTTATATTTACACACAGGTCACCTGAAGGTCACGGGCATTGCATGGTTTTTAAATTATATTTTCTCATCGATTGCAAAAATTCCTAATGGTCTGTTGCAGTTTTTTTTTTAAAGATGATATGCCATAAACTATTAAAAATGTTCAAAACAAAATAGCTACACTTAAATAAATAATTAGAGTCCAATTTTATTTTCAGTTTCATATGTTTTTGGAAATGTATTTACGTATTTATAAAAGGTATTTAAGTATAGGAGAAACAATGGCCTATGAAATTTGAAAAAATTTTTTTTTTGTTTAGACGTGTTTAAAAAATAAATAATTATGTTGAATTAAGAATTAAGAAGCCCTATACTTCCTATTCTTTAAAATTGAAATAGTTTAAGATAAAGTAATTCAGTAGTTAAAAGATTATATAAATCATATGATGATATTGTTAATTAGAATTACCGATTCGTAGTTCTGTATGTAAAAATGTGCATAAAATTATTATTTTGACAAACTGATATATTATATTTATGTATTCTGTTTCATATATAATAAACGATTTTTCTATCTTACTTTTCTAAATATATATTAATATATTATATTATATATATTAATATTAAAAATATAATCACTGCTATTCATTTTATTTCAACATAACTCAAAAGGGCCATCTTCTAGTACTTGTGCAAGGAATTTCGATTCTTTGATATAATTATTTTATTTTCTGTCTTTCATTTTTATGATTGGAATATTCAATAAAGTAAATAGTTTTGCTTTAAAAAAAGGAAAGAATTTTTAAGTGGCATAATATAGTAATTAATTCATCTGGTATCCAGATTATAATAAGTTAAAATTGTTATTCTTTAATTATATTTCTCATAATTAATTACTAAATTATGATTTTCAATTATAATTATAATTTATTATAAATTATGTTCACTTATATTTATAATTTTATCCCAGAGAACCAACGTCAAACTAACGTATCTCTTTTGTTTTTTGCAGGTAAAGGAAGAGTTCTGAATTTTTCTGTTTTTGGACTTGGTAATGTACAGATATAATTTTGTAATTTTCATTTGGTGACATTAATTAATTGGTGATTTACAAAGATCACACCTTAGATGTAGTAAATACAAATGCTTTCAAAACCTTAAAAATAAATAAATGAAGTCAATGCTATTAGGATAAATATATTTCTATTTATGTTCCTCACTGGCTTCTCAATAATTACTTATTTATTTATATTGGAGTTGATAGTTGACCGTATGAAGTAGATTGTAGGAAGGTAATCCGTGTGGCGGTATTGTAAAGGTATCAAAATAGTAAAAGAAAACTATTTATTTTTAACCAACGTTTCGCCCCATTTTGTAGGGCTTCGTCAGGGCTGTCTGTAGTACAAAATACAACTGTTGTCCCTTGTACTATAATTAGACAGCCCTGACGAAGCCCTACAAAGTGGGGCGAAACGTTATTTAACAATAAATAGTTTTCTTTTACTATTTTGACAAGAAACTGTTTAGCTTATAATTTCTCATGTTCTATTCTCCTTGTTTAACTCAAAATATAAATATGTATAGATTACTAAAATGTAAAATATGAAGTAAAAAGTGTTGTTTTCTGAGTCATTGCTCTAGATACACTATATTTTAAGCGAACTAATCCTCCTCTTCAAGAGACCGGCTTTAAATTTAGTCACGGAACCAGTCGAGGATCTGCAAGGATTGTCCGAATCCGGGCGTCCTTGAGGTATTTTAAGTCCAAGGGATCCCCCTTTCTTTTCAAAATGTTTTCGTGCATCAGTTTTAAAAAGAGATTTCTTATATAGGATTTGTTTATTTATGGACAAGAAAATTAGCACGTAAAAAGTGACTTAGCATTGAAAAAAAAATTAAGAATATCAGTTTTTTATTTTTTTATTACTGTTGTATTTTTGTTTTATTTAGTTAAAAAGTTATTTACCTTTTTTACAGTTAGGTTTTAACTTTATTTTCCTGACGGTTCACTGATATTTAAATAATTCTTGATACACACATTTATTATTATTTTTTATTAGATGTATTGAGCCGTTGTTGGATGCAAACTTAGTGTATGTCGAATCTGGAGTTTTGAGATATTCGGGATATTAAAAAATTATAATCAAGTATTTATTGAATAATAACTGGTTTTTCTGCTGAAACTGAAAATTAGAAGCCAGTCTCAATCATATCCAACTATTTAAAACATTTAAAGTTAATGCACTCAGTAATTTATTTTAAAAATTAATTTTGATGACACCGCTTTTGCTCCCAATGAATCTTACGGTATTGTATTTATAGACTTTTAGTTACTTGAGGGACCTTATTTGAGGTGCCAAAAGGATATAATCCAAATTTAAAACAATTTTAGGAAACCTGAAAAATGTATAATTCAGGTTATTTTGTTTTATATACACTTATTGGACCAATAATCTTCAAACTGGATAAGAAATCGATTTTAGAAGAAGTTCCAAAAAACTTTTTAGTAACATAAACTACAATTACAGTTCTTATTATAAATAGTTTAAAAGTTCTTTTCCCTGAAGTATTTAGATGATTTTTTTTTGTTATTTTATTCATTATTTAATTTAATCTACAAATTAAAGGCACTCTTGTGAAGTACTTCGAGACCCACTGTCAAAGATTATATTATTTG
Source organism: Halyomorpha halys (assembly GCF_000696795.3). Classification (NCBI taxonomy): domain Eukaryota; kingdom Metazoa; phylum Arthropoda; class Insecta; order Hemiptera; family Pentatomidae; genus Halyomorpha; species Halyomorpha halys. The sequence continues at coordinate 876,455 of NW_027115809.1, read as the reverse complement.
TTTCTTAGATTTATTTAATGGGGAGTATGGAACTTAAACTAAGCTAACTTGAACTAATTAAAAAAAAAATTAATAAAATATGGGAATACGTTTTCTCTCCCACCTCAATCAAGAATATTTATGCCTTAACAGGACTGGACACGGACCCTCACAAAACCTAATAGCGAACAACCCAACTAAAGAACTAACTCTTCCCAGAAGGGCGTTTCATTATGAAGAGGTACTTTAGAGCGTTTCCCGAAACCATTTTAGTCCGGACCAACTTGAGGGGAAAAAAAAGAAAGAAAAAAAGAGAACAATGAAAAAAATCTTCAACTGGAACTGGAGTTTAGAAGCAATGGTATGAGAGACCAACTGTTTCAGTTGATCTCAACCAAATACTGATTTATTTTCTTTTAAACTAGTTTCCTATCTGTTAATTATACTATTAATTGAAATAAACAAATTTACCAAACTTTGGCCAGTACTTGAAAGTCAAGGGTGTGGGTTTATTTGGTTAGACTGTTACAGACATGCCTAAATTTTTGACAGCTTCGCTCTGTTCGACATAAATGTGAACTTGTGGTCAACAATATTAATGCACCCATTAGTTTGTGTTTAGTTTGTATAGTTTAGAACTTGCCAGCAGACAGGCATTTGTGCTCATTTTTACAACTTCATTAAACCCAAAATTGTAAAACATAAAAGTATATAATAATAAATATTTTATTAATTTCAATTTATTTTTTAGTAAGAGTTTTTATAATAAATAAAATAACAGAATTATTACAGCACTCCGCTGAAAAGAGACACAATTTTGATTTTCAAGATGTTCAAATAATGTGAATGGGAAAAAATAAATATAGATGAGAAAGCTATTAGAAACAATTACTATATCCGAAAATAAAAATAACGCAATAAATGATAAAACTTTCACAATAAATTTTAATGTCTAATATACTGCATTATTATATATATTAAACAAATAACAAACTGCCTGCTTATCATCTTATCACCAAAAATAGTTGAATAATATTCCCCTATGAGAGCACTAAAATAGCAACAGTCAGTAGCAAATGGTCTCTTTAGGAATCTATGGGTGAAAAAAAGAAAAATAAATTTTGATAATCTACTGACATCTCTGGAGTTAAAAACAACGTAAAAAAATGTATTAACATTTGTTTTCAAACTAGTTTTGAGGAATATATATTAAAATTGAACTCTTTACCGCTACAACGCAATAAGGGTCAGCGGTTCAGTACTTTGTAAACAAGTACTACTACTAGGCCAACGGTTGTGCAAGGGGGTGATTTGGTCAGAATCTTGTACTCAATTTAAGAGGCTGGGTGGACCCCAGGAGGGCTTCAGAACCCACTGGGTTGACTAAAAAAAATATTTTTTTTACGATCTTAGGTTTACTGAGGTCTTAAAAAAATTGTTTGATTATTTTCATTGGAATTATTTAAAGATGAATCCCACTAGAAAAATATGCAATAATTATAAATTTGTTCATAAATTAATAAAAAAGTATAATATAGCTAAATGGATAAAAAAAACTCAATACATATTGTTGTTTTAATTTTCATTTATCCATTTTTGTTTTATTTTATCATTAATTTTATGTTCACTTGATAACTAATTTTCTATTTTATTAAATGGAAATATTTTCTAAAATGTTATCTGCAAACAAGAAGAGCTTTCCCTTGGCCGACCGTGTCCCAATTAAATAGAGAAGGGTCATGCGTTCCTCCCACGCCTTCAGGTCAACAACACCGGGTTTGCGGATCCAAAACTCGGCGAAAGTTGCATTCAATTGCTTGAGTTTTGTGCTAAAGTTTTCTTCCACCTAATAATTTATTTTATTACTAGACCGGAATATTATAGATTTTTTTTTTTTTTTTTTTGTTTTTTACCCTATCAAAATTCAAGATCATTAGATAACACCTCAATATGCTAATTTTTGAAATTAGGACATAGTCAATATACTTGTATTAAAAAAAAATAAAAATGTAAGTTTTTGTACCAGTATTTTGAAGCATGGTTCATAAATTTGGCACATGCCAAAAATCCAAAACGTCAACTAAAGCACGGTAAGCAAAAAAAGTAACGAACGTCACTATCAACATGCTTTATATTCCGTAGAGGTCAACAAGCGGGTGACATAGACAAATTATCATCTATTATTAATAAATCTATTATTATCATTAATAAAATCTATTATTAAAGCTATCTTTATTATAAAATAGTCAAAATTAAAGGAAAGAAGATGGTAGATGATAAAAAAACCATAAAAATTGTACTCTAGTATTCTATACTACTACAGTATTATGTACTTGTTAATTAAATTTTCAATACATGTAATGTTTTTATAAATGTAATTTTTCTATGCTAACTTAAGAATATACCGATGAATTTAATTGATAAGATTTTATTCGTGCCCAATTCATAGAATTTAAAAATTATATTTATATGTTTTAGATAATTTCTTATATATTT
>NW_027115809.1:870749-873795 GCF_000696795.3 Halyomorpha halys | reverse complement strand
ATATGGGGAGAGAGAAGGAAGTTCTAATATATATATAAGAATCTCCAAGGATGCTTGGGTTACTCCTCCAAGATTTGCCGATGGCAGTATAAATTCCAGCCATACGCCCACGATACTGAGACCCGTCCCGCCCAGATAAACTACATTCTACTGATACTGAGGCTTTATTTCCGTCAACTGTAACTCAACCATATCGCCCACTATAAACAAATTAATTAAATACATTGGCTTATATAACACTGAGAACGCTGAACCCAATCATCAACAATTTAGGTTTATGATTCTGGAATAAGGATGTTTTAAAATGGCTGTAGTAGTAGTGGAGTAGGTTGTATAGCGAGGCAAACGACAATGGATTATGTTTACTTTGCCTTGTATTCTTTTAATGGATTCATTTTTTATTAGTAATAAATACAATTTTATATTTATTTTAATTAAATCCGCCTTTCTAGAATATTAATCGTACGTAACTCTATGAGTAAAATATATCACTGAAGATTGCTCGAACTTGAACAGTGGAACGATAAGGTGAACTGACTGGAGTGATTGGAGTGAAGACTAATTTAATGATCACAAGGAGTGGAGTGTTTGTCAGCACTCCACTCCGTTGCTCAATTTTTAATAGTCAGGTCGTGTTCTTGTGTATAACATGTAAATACTTTATTCATAATGTTCATAGTCGTCATATATTTCAATGTACAGATTAATGTAACTCTTGAGAATTAATAGAATTTATTTATTATTATTATTTCAAGCTATTATTGTGTCATTTAATTATTAAGTCATATCATTTAATTGTAATAATATCATTTGAAATCTACCCAACTCAAAAAAACTGAACATTTTAGAAATAACTCCATGGAAAATGCTTATTTTATTTAAATTGATATTTTATTGTATCAATATCGTAAAATTTGACTGAACCGTATTTACTGACCTACAATTTTAATTATTAGTATCGCGAGGCTTGAAAATCGAAAAGCTATGCATTACTTCATCCACTCCATCAGTTTTGCACGAGGTCGGGCGATGGGTATGATTTTTGGTAAAGTGTGGTGGAATTAGAACTTTACGGAATTCTAGCCATAGCATTATACACTTACGGTCGTTTCACGTTCCATCGTCATAATGCGAAATTATCTGGGCAAAAATAAAAAAATAATAATACATAAACGAAGGAATATGGGAATGACGGTATAAAGTATGTAGCTACTGACGCAGCTTTGGGTAAATCTCAATTCTACATCATATACCAAAAATCAGTTATTGTTTAATTAATTATATTCATTTTTATTATTAATTACGATAATTAAGGGGAAATATACAAGCATTAATTAGTAGTAGATATACCAATTATCAATGGTCGCTACCGTACAAATTCCATTAATCCAAACTGCGCATAGCGCCAATGGCACTGGTACATTTTTAAATGCCATAGAGCTCAACAATTAGGGAGATAAATTAAAAAAAAATTGTTTTTCATTCTTAATAGTGCATTCATTATCTCAGTTTCTATAAATTTTCGTATCAGTTTGATTAATGCGTTGAAAGTTCATGCGATTGCTGTATGGGCTGATAGTTGCTAAATGCAGAGAGATTAGTTGAATATTAATAGATGAGAATAATAATATTTAAATAAATGATGAAAACATGTTTAAATTGTTATTAACCTCACTAATTTTTATAGGAATAATTTTAAATGTTTATTTTCATGTTGTTTATTGTAATAAATATTATCTCTTGAAAAGGTAAACTGATGTTTTTGTTGGGTTTCGAATCCCGATGTCAGAGTACCAAATCTGGCTCTTCTTGTGAGATCGGTCTGCGAAATAGCCGAAAACGAGTTTGTTTTTTTAGCTTACAGCGTTAAAATAGCTTTTGACGATTTTTCTTTTTTTAAACTTGTCTAAAACCCTCTGCTAAGAACAAATTAAACTTTTCGTATATGGCATAAATATGCGGAAAAAAACAAAACAGGAAAAATACAAGAATAAAAATAGACGAAGAACTTTTTGCAAAGAAACGGTGTAGTGGACATGATGATCTAAATCACAATTATCAAAAATTTTAATTTTCCGTGTTAAAAAACATAAACAGTCAGAAATTAAACCATAATTATCACTTTTAAAATTGAGTTTTTTAAAATCAAAAGTCGATATATCATGAAAAGTTATTTCGTATAAGAAATTATTATTGGAGCATCTCATTTAGATAAGTTAAATTTTTATTGGAAATTTTCATTTGTAACAGGTATCTGACAAATTAAAATTTTGGAATAAAATGAATTTGAAGTTTCATGTGTAGAATGTTAATTTATCAACAAAAAAAAAATATTAATTTTTTGAAGTTGATATATTAACTTTTGTTTGAAAACTGCTCAATTGTTTTCTAAGAAGTTTTTTACTAATAATCTCATCTCATTTTTCAATATTTTACTATGGAATATATACGCTATGATATCAACTTATAATCTAGAAGACTTTTTCATGTCAACAATCTTCAAAATATAACACTTTTCATTAATAAATTCTTACATTTCCTTATTTCCACGTTATATGAACATTCGGTGACCTGACAATGTACTACGCGATTTATTCGCGTGAACTAACTAGTACTGTATAGCCCAAAGTAGCGCGATCTTTAGAACGAAGTTTCTAAATTAATACGAACTCTATTATTGCCATGAGGGTCGTTGCTAATAATTAACAACCTGGGGGATTGGAACAAAGGGTCTCATAAAAGGTCCATAGGACCAGCTTATCACTTAGTTAGCAGTGACAAAGAAACTGGAAGGGAAACCCAACCTAGCCGCACTTCCTACTAGATATAGTTAATTAGGATAACTTTAGTCCCGGGGTAACTTACTAATGAATCAACTTGCGCGGGTCTAACTCTCGTCCATAATCTTAGTTAAGGTGATTGTCTCTGTATACTATGTACGAGGCTTTTACAATCAGGTTTCCCAGTAGCTTATGGGAGTTTATTTCCATCTATCTATGTTAGAGGCAGTCCCCTGCGATATTAAACGAAATTTTATATATATATA
>NW_027115809.1:869681-870548 GCF_000696795.3 Halyomorpha halys | reverse complement strand
ATAATAAAAAAATATCACAAAAAACAAAACAATAAATTAAAATGAAAAATATACATTTTACACACTTATTTTGCACTTTTTTGTCTTCTTTTCCTAAATATTCAAAATATTGAACCACTTTAAAGATAATTATACCGAAATTTTTATTATTTTATCTGGACAAGGGTACCTTGAAAATAGTTTTTCCTACAAGGGTGCCTACAAAAACAAAGTTTGGGTACCCAAGCAGACCCGGCACTGCTAGATTTGAGGATGTATGGATTAACTGAACACAATTAAAAAGTTTGACATCAGTTTATGTATTTAGTTCAAATTATTGTTAGGAAAAATTTACGTTCTTTAAAACATTTTTACTCATTGGATTGTGGATTTAATTAATTAATTATTGTCTCTGGATAGGATATAGCTTTTAATAACAATTTCATGAAAATATATGGTAATATTATCTAATAAAAATCTGGTGTCTCATTATTAGCATAAGCCCAACAAGGACCAATGTGAGATATTAACATTTATTTAAATAACCATTTAGATTATTTGGCTGCGTACAGCTTTCAAGTACACAAATAAATAAACAAAACAAACACAAAAAACAAAACACAAATAATTAAAAAAAATTCTAAGAGAACCACCTTAATTATACCACTAATGTGGTTGGAAGATAAACAGGCCATGATTTTTTTTTTGTTTTTTAGGGAATTTAATCACCATAGCTACACTCAAATCGATTGGTGTATACTTTCAAAGAAGTTATACTTTCTGAACTACACATATTTAATATTCATATTTTTTTTCTTTTTTTTTAAATCATGGATTCATCAGCTTTAAACCTTTCCATGATGACAAGGAACATTTTGGAAATAGTTA
>NW_027115809.1:866794-869601 GCF_000696795.3 Halyomorpha halys | reverse complement strand
ATTATAATAAAAAATAGATCCAGACAAAGAAGATGCTGCAATTTATTTTAAGGCATGGAACAATTATTTTCATGACTTAAAAGTATTGGTACATATTCTCTTCACCTATAAGTCCTACAATCTTACTATTTTTGAATAACTAATTCTTTTTCGTTTAAACTGTCCCTAGATCGCGCGAATATAATTAAATATCACGACATCTGTACAGTTCCAGTCCCCTTTCCTAAGTTACGAAATCAGTGGAGACTAAAGTAAATTATTGAGAGACTGTAATGCTACGTGTCGGCCTAACTTATTCAGCAGCCGCTACAGAAATCAATTACCTATCTCCTGACCTCGTTTTAGGAAGTCAGAGCACGGTATTGAAGGAGGTCCCAGAATCCAAATTCTTCCTCTCCTCTTATATTAGAGTCTCACTGCTCCCTCTAATATACTTTAGCGAGTTTCTATATTTTATACTTGTTTATCAGGACCTTTTCATCCTTTCTCATTCTACGCGTCTTTGTTACGGATATAGCATTATTTTACATAACAGAGAGGGACGGGGCGTTCATTGTGTTCTGTCTCCTTCAACGAACCATTTGTCCACAGCTTATTTCTGAATGTAACAACTTAAAAACTTAAATATAACTATAAAGGCAGATGTAATCGAAACGACATAATAATGTCACGTGTATTTGCAAAATTTATAGTCATTCAATCATAAATAACATACTTTACGATCTCTTGAAAACAGAGATTATCACATTGCAGATATCTTGTCACTGCTAATTTCTGCCCGATTTCTCAATAGACCTATCTCTGACCAGTGACCATCTGACAATTTTCTTGTTGTTTTTTATTATTATTATTATTTTTTTTATCAACGGTCCATATTTAGAAGTGATGCGTTAATACCGAAGGTACGTTTTATATCTACTATAGGGGATATCTATATATATTGTTTTGTCGAAAGAATTTTTTTTTTTTAGTAACTTATTATTTAGGTTGTTAATAATATTTGTAGAAATGTTTTAAAAGAATATCAAGAAAATAAAGGTCCGTGTCGCGATCACAAATAGTTATTGAACAATAATGCTAAACTATTTGTGAGGCGTTAATTGTCTTTATCAGGGCTGGTGCAAGATTTTCTTATTTCTGGCACTGCAGCGAAGAGATTGAGTTTTAAAAAATAATTCATAGGTTTACTCAAAGCCCTCAGAAATATTGAACTATCCCACTAGCTTCCATAGTTAATGGTTTTACTTTAATCATTCCATTAAATATACACAATCAGTTGTAATACTACAACTTAAGTTCCAAAGAGTATTTTTTTGTTAAAACTTCTTTTTCAGTAATTTATACATTTATTATTACTTCTTTTCGTTTCCGCCTCTTCTGCCCATTATTAAGTTCAAAAATACAAATATTTACAAGCAACAATTTTTTTTATATACAACAAATTTCACATTGCATTTTTGTAAAAAATTAATTTACTCATAGAAACAAATAATTTATTATTTAACATAATATACATCCTCTTCACTAATTTACAACCATTTACAAATCTAATTAGAATTAATTGAAATTTAAAAAAAAAATATTTCAAACCGTATATTTAAGTCTAAAGTCCTATTTTATTTACTTTTTTCATTAGTGCAATTTTTTTGTCTAAAAATGTTATTAAAATTGAAAGTCTATTTTTATTTCAAATGTTTATCAACATTTTAATGTTATTTATTAATTCCTTTTTTCCCATGTCTATCAATTTATCCATATTTCAGTACACTGGGACCTTCATTCTTACTTCGGGGATTCGCCTAATTCTATCTCTTATGTTGTTTATTGATTTTCATCTATTTCCTTACTAATTACTATTGTTTTTAAAATCTATTTTATTTATTATGTCCACATTAATGCTGTCCATTCCCTCCCATATTAGTTTTAAAATTAATATTTTAATATATTTTGTAATATAAATAGATTTTAAATATTTCCTAATTTTTATATTCTCTGCTTTGTTTAGCATTTTTATTTCTTTAAATTCATGGTTATTTTGTATTTTATGTTTCGTTATGCTGTGCCATATATGTATATATGGTTTTTAGTATTTGTTCAATGTTGATTGATTTTATTTTTTAAATTTTGTAACTTCTCAGTTATGTAGCATTTGTTATTACATTATTTACAGTTTATTTTAGAGATAATATATTTTCTCTTTCCTTTTTCTGTCTTTCATATTTGATTGGAACAATTTATTACACGCCACATTTTTAAACTAATAAAAACTGTATATGGTCAAGAGTCAAGACATTGTTTCCAAACAACGAGAAATCAACATATATTTGGCTATTATCATGTAATTGTCACTTGTACGGAAATTGACATTATGAACTATTACTGAATTTAAGTAGCTTTAATTTGGATGCAAATAGGCAATTTGTACATCTAATAGTACCTGAGATAAAGCTTTACATATACCAAATATGTTTTTCGAACAATGAGAAATCAACAATTTATGAATTTATTTTGGTGAATATTATGAAAATTGCTACTGCTTTTTTTTAACTTTATCTCGGGAACTATTGAACGTAAAGGGTTCATATTTTAACAAATTCATTATATTTTTAATTATGTTCTATTATTAAAAGTTGTTGTTGTTGTTGATTTTTTGCTTAAAGGCGTAAAACCCTCTGGTCATCAACGCCTATGGGATGATAAAAGTAAAAAAAAAAATAAAAAATAAAAATAAAAAATAGAATAAAATAAAATAATTAAATAAATAAATAATACAAAAATAAAAAAAAAATATAGAAATAATTAAAAAA